>NW_026909046.1:300000-492186 GCF_033115175.1 Lepus europaeus
TTTGGAGCGGATGGGCCCCTCTCGGCTTCCGTAGTCCATTTGCCCCCTGAGCCCGCCAGACCCCTGTCTCTAGGAGGCTGCACCGGCGGTGCTGCCAACTGCCCCCAGGTGCTAGCTAGTGGCAGTGGCAGCGGCCGGCCACGGGGGGAGCACACACACATGCGGGTGTCCCCGGGCCGCACACACGGACTGCCCCGCGCCTCCGTGGGTTGCAAATGAGCCCTCCGGGAACCCTTGCCTGCCCTAGGGGCTTGTCAGGCGGGGCCGACGCAGGGTGGGTGAGTGGGGGGGGACTGCTGCTGGCACACACCCACTCCTGAAGCCCACTGGGGCGGTCCAAGGGCTATGAGCTCGGAGCTCGGGCACGGGCTGTCCCAGCAGGGCCTCGCGAGGGTGGACCGATATGCTCCCGGACCAAAAGTGTTGTAAAGGCCCAGGGCACGACCTTGCTGCGACCCCCAGCACCTCCTGGGTGCCCGCCACCACCCTTGGGCCGGGATGAGGTGCCACCTTGTGCGTGGAAGCCCCGCCCAGAGGCAAGAAACCCCCAAGGCCCGAGGGCACGCCCGACCCTGCAGCCCTGCTGCAGCCACAGGGAACGGGATGTCTGAGAGGGCAGCCCCCACTGCCCAAGCCTCCGCTGGCAGTTCCCCGAAGGGCTGGTGGCGGCTGCGCCTCAGCAGCCAGCCTCCCTCCCACCCTCCCTGCCTCCCTCTGGTCGGGCACTGCAAGCCACACAGCCACTTGTGTCCCCTGTGTCCCTGGAGGCCGCAGCGCGTTTTGGGTTTTGGAGCGGACGGGCCCCTCTCGGCTTATGTAGTCCATTTGCCCCCTGAGCCCGCCAGACCCCTGGCTCTAGGAGGCTGCCCAGGCGGTGCTGCCAACTGCCCCCAGGTGCTAGCTAGCGGCAGTGGCAGCGGCCGGCCACGGGGGGAGCACACACACATGCGGGTGTCCCCGGGCCGCACACACGGACTGCCCCGGGCCTCCGTGGGTTGCAAATGAGCCCTCTGGGAACCCTTGCCTGCCCTAGGGGCTTGTCGGGCGGGGCCGACGCAGGGTGGGTGAGTGGGGGGGGACTGCTGCTGGCACACACCCACTCCTGAAGCCCACTGGGGCGGTCCAAGGGCTATGAGCTCGGAGCTCGGGCACGGGCTGTCCCAGCAGGGCCTCGCGAGGGTGGACCGATATGCTCCCGGACCAAAAGTGTTGTAAAGGCCCAGGGCACGACTCTCCTGCGACCCCCAGCACCTCCTGGGTGCCCGCCACCACCCTTGGGCCGGGATGAGGTGCCACCTTGTGCGTGGAAGCCCCGCCCAGAGGCAAGAAGCCCCCAAGGCCCGAGGGCGCGCCCGACCCTGCAGCCCTGCTGCAGCCACAGGGAACGGGATGTCTGAGAGGGCAGCCCCCACTGCCCAAGCCTCCGCTGGCAGTTCCCCGAAGGGCTGGTGGCGGCTGCGCCTCAGCAGCCAGCCTCCCTCCCACCCTCCCTGCCTCCCTCTGGTCGGGCACTGCAAGCCACACAGCCACTTGTGTCCCCTGTGTCCCTGGAGGCCGCAGCGCGTTTTGGGTTTTGGAGCGGACGGGCCCCTCTCGGCTTCCGTAGTCCATTTGTCCCCAGAGCCCACCAGACCCCTGGCTCTAGGAGGCTGCCCAGGCGGTGCTGCCACTGCCCCCAGGTGCTAGCTAGCGGCAGTGGCAGCGGCTGGCCACGGGGGGAGCACACACACCTGCGGGTGTCCCCGGGCCGCACACACGGACTGCCCCGCGCCTCCGTGGGTTGCAAATGAGCCCTCCGGGAACCCTTGCCTGCCCTAGGGGCTTGTCGGGCGGGGCCGACGCAGGGTGGGTGAGTGGGGGGGGACTGCTGCTGGCACACACCCACTCCTGAAGCCCACTGGGGCGGTCCAAGGGCTATGAGCTCGGAGCTCGGGCACGGGCTGTCCCAGCAGGGCCTCGCGAGGGTGGACCGATATGCTCCCGGACCAAAAGTGTTGTAAAGGCCCAGGGCACGACCCTGCTGCGACCCCCAGCACCTCCTGGGTGCCCGCCACCACCCTTGGGCCGGGATGAGGTGCCACCTTGTGCGTGGAAGCCCCGCCCAGAGGCAAGAAGCCCCCAAGGCCCGAGGGCGCGCCCGACCCTACAGCCCTGCTGCAGCCACAGGGAACGGGATGTCTGAGAGGGCAGCCCCCACTGCCCAAGCCTCCGCTGGCAGTTCCCCGAAGGGCTGGTGGCGGCTGCGCCTCAGCAGCCAGCCTCCCTCCCACCCTCCCTGCCTCCCTCTGGTCGGGCACTGCAAGCCACACAGCCACTTGTGTCCCCTGTGTCCCTGGAGGCCGCAGCGCGTTTTGGGTTTTGGAGCGGATGGGCCCCTCTCGGCTTCCGTAGTCCATTTGCCCCCTGAGCCCGCCAGACCCCTGTCTCTAGGAGGCTGCCCAGGCGGTGCTGCCAACTGCCCCCAGGTGCTAGCTAGTGGCAGTGGCAGCGGCCGGCCACGGGGGGAGCACACACACATGCGGGTGTCCCCGGGCCGCACACACGGACTGCCCCGCGCCTCCGTGGGTTGCAAATGAGCCCTCCGGGAACCCTTGCCTGCCCTAGGGGCTTGTCGGGCGGGGCCGACGCAGGGTGGGTGAGTGGGGGGGGACTGCTGCTGGCACACACCCACTCCTGAAGCCCACTGGGGCGGTCCAAGGGCTATGAGCTCGGAGCTCGGGCACGGGCTGTCCCAGCAGGGCCTCGCGAGGGTGGACCGATATGCTCCCGGACCAAAAGTGTTGTAAAGGCCCAGGGCACGACTCTCCTGCGACCCCCAGCACCTCCTGGGTGCCCGCCACCACCCTTGGGCCGGGATGAGGTGCCACCTTGTGTGTGGAAGCCCCGCCCAGAGGCAAGAAGCCCCCAAGGCCCGAGGGCGCGCCCGACCCTGCAGCCCTGCTGCAGCCACAGGGAACGGGATGTCTGAGAGGGCAGCCCCCACTGCCCAAGCCTCCGCTGGCAGTTCCCCGAAGGGCTGGTGGCGGCTGCGCCTCAGCAGCCAGCCTCCCTCCCACCCTCCCTGCCTCCCTCTGGTCGGGCACTGCAAGCCACACAGCCACTTGTGTCCCCTGTGTCCCTGGAGGCCGCAGCGCGTTTTGGGTTTTGGAGCGGACGGGCCCCTCTCGGCTTCCGTAGTCCATTTGCCCCCAGAGCCCGCCAGACCCCTGGCTCTAGGAGGCTGCCCAGGCGGTGCTGCCAACTGCCCCCAGGTGCTAGCTAGCGGCAGTGGCAGCGGCCGGCCACGGGGGGAGCACACACACCTGCGGGTGTCCCCGGGCCGCACACACGGACTGCCCCGCGCCTCCGTGGGTTGCAAATGAGCCCTCCGGGAACCCTTGCCTGCCCTAGGGGCTTGTCGGGCGGGGCCGACGCAGGGTGGGTGAGTGGGGGGGGACTGCTGCTGGCACACACCCACTCCTGAAGCCCACTGGGGCGGTCCAAGGGCTATGAGCTCGGAGCTCGGGCACGGGCTGTCCCAGCAGGGCCTCGCGAGGGTGGACCGATATGCTCCCGGACCAAAAGTGTTGTAAAGGCCCAGGGCACGACCCTTCTGCGACCCCCAGCACCTCCTGGGTGCCCGCCACCACCCTTGGGCCGGGATGAGGTGCCACCTTGTGCGTGGAAGCCCCGCCCAGAGGCAAGAAGCCCCCAAGGCCCGAGGGCACGCCCGACCCTACAGCCCTGCTGCAGCCACAGGGAACGGGATGTCTGAGAGGGCAGCCCCCACTGCCCAAGCCTCCGCTGGCAGTTCCCCGAAGGGCTGGTGGCGGCTGCGCCTCAGCAGCCAGCCTCCCTCCCACCCTCCCTGCCTCCCTCTGGTCGGGCACTGCAAGCCACACAGCCACTTGTGTCCCCTGTGTCCCTGGAGGCCGCAGCGCGTTTTGGGTTTTGGAGCGGATGGGCCCCTCTCGGCTTCCGTAGTCCATTTGCCCCCTGAGCCCGCCAGACCCCTGTCTCTAGGAGGCTGCACCGGCGGTGCTGCCAACTGCCCCCAGGTGCTAGCTAGTGGCAGTGGCAGCGGCCGGCCACGGGGGGAGCACACACACATGCGGGTGTCCCCGGGCCGCACACACGGACTGCCCCGCGCCTCCGTGGGTTGCAAATGAGCCCTCCGGGAACCCTTGCCTGCCCTAGGGGCTTGTCAGGCGGGGCCGACGCAGGTTGGGTGAGTGGGGGGGGACTGCTGCTGGCACACACCCACTCCTGAAGCCCACTGGGGCGGTCCAAGGGCTATGAGCTCGGAGCTCGGGCACGGGCTGTCCCAGCAGGGCCTCGCGAGGGTGGACCGATATGCTCCCGGACCAAAAGTGTTGTAAAGGCCCAGGGCACGACCTTGCTGCGACCCCCAGCACCTCCTGGGTGCCCGCCACCACCCTTGGGCCGGGATGAGGTGCCACCTTGTGCGTGGAAGCCCCGCCCAGAGGCAAGAAACCCCCAAGGCCCGAGGGCACGCCCGACCCTGCAGCCCTGCTGCAGCCACAGGGAACGGGATGTCTGAGAGGGCAGCCCCCACTGCCCAAGCCTCCGCTGGCAGTTCCCCGAAGGGCTGGTGGCGGCTGCGCCTCAGCAGCCAGCCTCCCTCCCACCCTCCCTGCCTCCCTCTGGTCGGGCACTGCAAGCCACACAGCCACTTGTGTCCCCTGTGTCCCTGGAGGCCGCAGCGCGTTTTGGGTTTTGGAGCGGACGGGCCCCTCTCGGCTTATGTAGTCCATTTGCCCCCTGAGCCCGCCAGACCCCTGGCTCTAGGAGGCTGCCCAGGCGGTGCTGCCAACTGCCCCCAGGTGCTAGCTAGCGGCAGTGGCAGCGGCCGGCCACGGGGGGAGCACACACACATGCGGGTGTCCCCGGGCCGCACACACGGACTGCCCCGGGCCTCCGTGGGTTGCAAATGAGCCCTCCGGGAACCCTTGCCTGCCCTAGGGGCTTGTCGGGCGGGGCCGACGCAGGGTGGGTGAGTGGGGGGGGACTGCTGCTGGCACACACCCACTCCTGAAGCCCACTGGGGCGGTCCAAGGGCTATGAGCTCGGAGCTCGGGCACGGGCTGTCCCAGCAGGGCCTCGCGAGGGTGGACCGATATGCTCCCGGACCAAAAGTGTTGTAAAGGCCCAGGGCACGACTCTCCTGCGACCCCCAGCACCTCCTGGGTGCCCGCCACCACCCTTGGGCCGGGATGAGGTGCCACCTTGTGCGTGGAAGCCCCGCCCAGAGGCAAGAAGCACCCAAGGCCCGAGGGCGCGCCCGACCCTGCAGCCCTGCTGCAGCCACAGGGAACGGGATGTCTGAGAGGGCAGCCCCCACTGCCCAAGCCTCCGCTGGCAGTTCCCCGAAGGGCTGGTGGCGGCTGCGCCTCAGCAGCCAGCCTCCCTCCCACCCTCCCTGCCTCCCTCTGGTCGGGCACTGCAAGCCACACAGCCACTTGTGTCCCCTGTGTCCCTGGAGGCCGCAGCGCGTTTTGGGTTTTGGAGCGGACGGGCCCCTCTCGGCTTCCGTAGTCCATTTGTCCCCAGAGCCCACCAGACCCCTGGCTCTAGGAGGCTGCCCAGGCGGTGCTGCCACTGCCCCCAGGTGCTAGCTAGCGGCAGTGGCAGCGGCTGGCCACGGGGGGAGCACACACACCTGCGGGTGTCCCCGGGCCGCACACACGGACTGCCCCGCGCCTCCGTGGGTTGCAAATGAGCCCTCCGGGAACCCTTGCCTGCCCTAGGGGCTTGTCGGGCGGGGCCGACGCAGGGTGGGTGAGTGGGGGGGGACTGCTGGGGGCACACACCCACTCCTGAAGCCCACTGGGGCGGTCCAAGGGCTATGAGCTCGGAGCTCGGGCACGGGCTGTCCCAGCAGGGCCTCGCGAGGGTGGACCGATATGCTCCCGGACCAAAAGTGTTGTAAAGGCCCAGGGCACGACCCTGCTGCGACCCCCAGCACCTCCTGGGTGCCCGCCACCACCCTTGGGCCGGGATGAGGTGCCACCTTGTGCGTGGAAGCCCCGCCCAGAGGCAAGAAGCCCCCAAGGCCCGAGGGCGCGCCCGACCCTACAGCCCTGCTGCAGCCACAGGGAACGGGATGTCTGAGAGGGCAGCCCCCACTGCCCAAGCCTCCGCTGGCAGTTCCCCGAAGGGCTGGTGGCGGCTGCGCCTCAGCAGCCAGCCTCCCTCCCACCCTCCCTGCCTCCCTCTGGTCGGGCACTGCAAGCCACACAGCCACTTGTGTCCCCTGTGTCCCTGGAGGCCGCAGCGCGTTTTGGGTTTTGGAGCGGATGGGCCCCTCTCGGCTTCCGTAGTCCATTTGCCCCCTGAGCCCGCCAGACCCCTGTCTCTAGGAGGCTGCCCAGGCGGTGCTGCCAACTGCCCCCAGGTGCTAGCTAGTGGCAGTGGCAGCGGCCGGCCACGGGGGGAGCACACACACATGCGGGTGTCCCCGGGCCGCACACACGGACTGCCCCGCGCCTCCGTGGGTTGCAAATGAGCCCTCCGGGAACCCTTGCCTGCCCTAGGGGCTTGTCGGGCGGGGCCGACGCAGGGTGGGTGAGTGGGGGGGGACTGCTGCTGGCACACACCCACTCCTGAAGCCCACTGGGGCGGTCCAAGGGCTATGAGCTCGGAGCTCGGGCACGGGCTGTCCCAGCAGGGCCTCGCGAGGGTGGACCGATATGCTCCCGGACCAAAAGTGTTGTAAAGGCCCAGGGCACGACTCTCCTGCGACCCCCAGCACCTCCTGGGTGCCCGCCACCACCCTTGGGCCGGGATGAGGTGCCACCTTGTGCGTGGAAGCCCCGCCCAGAGGCAAGAAGCCCCCAAGGCCCGAGGGCGCGCCCGACCCTGCAGCCCTGCTGCAGCCACAGGGAACGGGATGTCTGAGAGGGCAGCCCCCACTGCCCAAGCCTCCGCTGGCAGTTCCCCGAAGGGCTGGTGGCGGCTGCGCCTCAGCAGCCAGCCTCCCTCCCACACTCCCTGCCTCCCTCTGGTCGGGCACTGCAAGCCACACAGCCACTTGTGTCCCCTGTGTCCCTGGAGGCCGCAGCGCGTTTTGGGTTTTGGAGCGGACGGGCCCCTCTCGGCTTCCGTAGTCCATTTGTCCCCAGAGCCCACCAGACCCCTGGCTCTAGGAGGCTGCCCAGGCGGTGCTGCCACTGCCCCCAGGTGCTAGCTAGCGGCAGTGGCAGCGGCCGGCCACGGGGGGAGCACACACACCTGCGGGTGTCCCCGGGCCGCACACACGGTCTGCCCCGCGCCTCCCTGGGTTGCAAATGAGCCCTCCGGGAACCCTTGCCTGCCCTAGGGGCTTGTCGGGCGGGGCCGACGCAGGGTGGGTGAGTGGGGGGGGACTGCTGCTGGCACACACCCACTCCTGAAGCCCACTGGGGCGGTCCAAGGGCTATGAGCTCGGAGCTCGTGCACGGGCTGTCCCAGCAGGGCCTCGCGAGGGTGGACCGATATGCTCCCGGACCAAAAGTGTTGTAAAGGCCCAGGGCACGACTCTCCTGCGACCCCCAGCACCTCCTGGGTGCCCGCCACCACCCTTGGGCCGGGATGAGGTGCCACCTTGTGCGTGGAAGCCCCGCCCAGAGGCAAGAAGCCCCAAGGCCCGAGGGCGCGCCCGACCCTGCAGCCCTGCTGCAGCCACAGGGAACGGGATGTCTGAGAGGGCAGCCCCCACTGCCCAAGCCTCCGCTGGCAGTTCCCCGAAGGGCTTGTGGCGGCTGCGCCTCAGCAGCCAGCCTCCCTCCCACACTCCCTGTCTCCCTCTGGTCGGGCACTGCAAGCCACACAGCCACTTGTGTCCCCTGTGTCCCTGGAGGCCGCAGCGCGTTTTGGGTTTTGGAGCGGACGGGCCCCTCTCGGCTTCCGTAGTCCATTTGTCCCCAGAGCCCACCAGACCCCTGGCTCTAGGAGGCTGCCCAGGCGGTGCTGCCACTGCCCCCAGGTGCTAGCTAGCGGCAGTGGCAGCGGCCGGCCACGGGGGGAGCACACACACCTGCGGGTGTCCCCGGGCCGCACACACGGACTGCCCCGCGCCTCCCTGGGTTGCAAATGAGCCCTCCGGGAACACTTGCCTGCCCTAGGGGCTTGTCGGGCGGGGCCGACGCAGGGTGGGTGAGTGGGGGGGGACTGCTGCTGGCACACACCCACTCCTGAAGCCCACTGGGGCGGTCCAAGGGCTATGAGCTCGGAGCTCGGGCACGGGCTGTCCCAGCAGGGCCTCGCGAGGGTGGACCGACATGCTCCCGGACCAAAAGTGTTGTAAAGGCCCAGGGCACGACTCTCCTGCGACCCCCAGCACCTCCTGGGTGCCCGCCACCACCCTTGGGCCGGGATGAGGTGCCACCTTGTGCGTGGAAGCCCCGCCCAGAGGCAAGAAGCCCCCAAGGCCCGAGGGCGCGCCCGACCCTGCAGCCCTGCTGCAGCCACAGGGAACGGGATGTCTGAGAGGGCAGCCCCCACTGCCCAAGCCTCCGCTGGCAGTTCCCCGAAGGGCTGGTGGCGGCTGCGCCTCAGCAGCCAGCCTCCCTCCCACCCTCCCTGCCTCCCTCTGGTCGGGCACTGCAAGCCACACAGCCACTTGTGTCCCCTGTGTCCCTGGAGGCCGCAGCGCGTTTTGGGTTTTGGAGCGGACGGGCCCCTCTCGGCTTCCGTAGTCCATTTGCCCCCAGAGCCCGCCAGACCCCTGGCTCTAGGAGGCTGCCCAGGCGGTGCTGCCAACTGCCCCCAGGTGCTAGCTAGCGGCAGTGGCAGCGGCCGGCCACGGGGGGAGCACACACACCTGCGGGTGTCCCCGGGCCGCACACACGGACTGCCCCGCGCCTCCGTGGGTTGCAAATGAGCCCTCCGGGAACCCTTGCCTGCCCTAGGGGCTTGTCGGGCGGGGCCGACGCAGGGTGGGTGAGTGGGGGGGGACTGCTGCTGGCACACACCCACTCCTGAAGCCCACTGGGGCGGTCCAAGGGCTATGAGCTCGGAGCTCGGGCACGGGCTGTCCCAGCAGGGCCTCGCGAGGGTGGACCGATATGCTCCCGGACCAAAAGTGTTGTAAAGGCCCAGGGCACGACCCTGCTGCGACCCCCAGCACCTCCTGGGTGCCCGCCACCACCCTTGGGCCGGGATGAGGTGCCACCTTGTGCGTGGAAGCCCCGCCCAGAGGCAAGAAGCCCCCAAGGCCCGAGGGCGCGCCCGACCCTGCAGCCCTGCTGCAGCCACAGGGAACGGGATGTCTGAGAGGGCAGCCCCCACTGCCCAAGCCTCCGCTGGCAGTTCCCCGAAGGGCTGGTGGCGGCTGCGCCTCAGCAGCCAGCCTCCCTCCCACCCTCCCTGCCTCCCTCTGGTCGGGCACTGCAAGCCACACAGCCACTTGTGTCCCCTGTGTCCCTGGAGGCCGCAGCGCGTTTTGGGTTTTGGAGCGGACGGGCCCCTCTCGGCTTCCGTAGTCCATTTGCCCCCGGAGCCCGCCAGACCCCTGGCTCTAGGAGGCTGCCCAGGCGGTGCTGCCAACTGCCCCCAGGTGCTAGCTAGCGGCAGTGGCAGCGGCCGGCCACGGGGGGAGCACACACACCTGCGGGTGTCCCCGGGCCTCACACACGGACGGCCCCGCGCCTCCGTGTGTTGCAAATGAGCCCTCCTGGAACCCTTGCCTGCCCTAGGGGCTTGTCGGGCGGGGCCGACGCAGGGTGGGTGAGTGGGGGGGGACTGCTGCTGGCACACACCCACTCCTGAAGCCCACTGGGGCGGTCCAAGGGCTATGAGCTCGGAGCTCGGGCACGGGCTGTCCCAGCTGGCCCTCCCGAGGGTGGACCGATATGCTCCCGGACCAAAAGTGTTGTAAAGGCCCAGGGCACGACCCTGCTGCGACCCCCAGCACTTCCTGGGTGCCCGCCACCACCCTTGGGCCGGGATGAGGTGCCACCTTGTGCGTGGAAGCCCCGCCCAGAGGCAAGAAGCCCCCAAGGCCCGAGGGCGCGCCCGACCCTGCAGCCCTGCTGCAGCCACAGGGAACGGGATGTCTGAGAGGGCAGCCCCCACTGCCCAAGCCTCCGCTGGCAGTTCCCCGAAGGGCTGGTGGCGGCTGCGCCTCAGCAGCCAGCCTCCCTCCCACCCTCCCTGCCTCCCTCTGGTCGGGCACTGCAAGCCACACAGCCACTTGTGTCCCCTGTGTCCCTGGAGGCCGCAGCGCGTTTTGGGTTTTGGAGCGGACGGGCCCCTCTCGGCTTCCGTAGTCCATTTGCCCCCGGAGCCCGCCAGACCCCTGGCTCTAGGAGGCTGCCCAGGCGGTGCTGCCAACTGCCCCCAGGTGCTAGCTAGCGGCAGTGGCAGCGGCCGGCCACGGGGGGAGCACACACACCTGCGGGTGTCCCTGGGCCGCACACGCGGACTGCCCCGCGCCTCCGTGGGTTGCAAATGAGCCCTCCGGGAACA
Organism: Lepus europaeus; assembly: GCF_033115175.1. Lineage (NCBI taxonomy): Eukaryota > Metazoa > Chordata > Mammalia > Lagomorpha > Leporidae > Lepus > Lepus europaeus. The sequence goes on from NW_026909046.1 coordinate 310,447, forward strand.
CTTGCCTGCCCTAGGGGCTTGTCGGGCGGGGCCGACGCAGGGTGGGTGAGTGGGGGGGGACTGCAGCTGGCACACACCCACTCCTGAAGCCCACTGGGGTGGTCCAAGGGCTATGAGCTCGGAGCTCGGGCACGGGCTGTCCCAGCAGGGCCTCCCGAGGGTGGACCGATATGCTCCCGGACCAAAAGTGTTGTAAAGGCCCAGGGCACGACCCTGCTGCGACCCCCAGCACCTCCTGGGTGCCCGCCACCACCCTTGGGCCGGGATGAGGTGCCACCTTGTGCGTGGAAGCCCCGCCCAGAGGCAAGAAGCCCCCAAGGCCCGAGGGCGCGCCCGACCCTGCAGCCCTGCTGCAGCCACAGGGAACGGGATGTCTGAGAGGGCAGCCCCCACTGCCCAAGCCTCCGCTGGCAGTTCCCCGAAGGGCTGGTGGCGGCTGCGCCTCAGCAGCCAGCCTCCCTCCCACCCTCCCTGCCTCCCTCTGGTCGGGCACTGCAAGCCACACAGCCACTTGTGTCCCCTGTGTCCCTGGAGGCCGCAGCGCGTTTTGGGTTTTGGAGCGGACGGGCCCCTCTCGGCTTCCGTAGTCCATTTGCCCCCGGAGCCCGCCAGACCCCTGGCTCTAGGAGGCTGCCCAGGCGGTGCTGCCAACTGCCCCCAGGTGCTGGCTAGCGGTAGCGGCCGGCCACGGGGGGAGCACACACACATACGGGTGTCCCCGGGCCGCACACACGGACTGCCCCGCGCCTCCGTGGGTTGCAAATGAGCCCTCCGGGAACCCTTGCCTGCCCTAGGGGCTTGTCGGGCGGGGCCGACGCAGGGTGGGTGAGTGGGGGGGGGACTGCTGCTGGCACACACCCACTCCTGAAGCCCACTGGGGCGGTCCAAGGGCTATGAACTCGGAGCTCGGGCACGGGCTGTCCCAGCAGGGCCTCGCGAGGGTGGACCGATATGCTCCCGGACCAAAAGTGTTGTAAAGGCCCAGGGCAAGACTCTCCTGCGACCCCCAGCACCTCCTGGGTGCCCGCCACCACCCTTGGGCCGGGATGAGGTGCCACCTTGTGCGTGGAAGCCCCGCCCAGAGGCTAGAAGCCCCCAAGGCCGGAGGGCGCGCCCGACCCTGCAGCCCTGCTGCAGCCACAGGGAACGGGATGTCTGAGAGGGCAGCCCCCACTGCCCAAGCCTCCGCTGGCAGTTCCCCGAAGGGCTGGTGGCGGCTGCGCCTCAGCAGCCAGCCTCCCTCCCACCCTCCCTGCCTCCCTCTGGTCGGGCACTGCAAGCCACACAGCCACTTGTGTCCCCTGTGTCCCTGGAGGCCGCAGCGCGTTTTGGGTTTTGGAGCGGACGGGCCCCTCTCGGCTTCCGTAGTCCATTTGCCCCCAGAGCCCGCCAGACCCCTGGCTCTAGGAGGCTGCCCAGGCGGTGCTGCCAACTGCCCCCAGGTGCTGGCTAGCGGTAGCGGCCGGCCACGGGGGGAGCACACACACATGCGGGTGTCCCCGAGCCGCACACACAGACTTCCCCGGGCCTACCAGGGTTGCAAATGAGCCCTCTGGGAACCCTTGCCTGCCCTAGGGGCTTGTCAGGTGCGGCCGACGCCCAGGGACCGACCCTGCTGCGACCCCCAGCACCTCCTGGGTTCCCGCCTCCACCCTTGGGCCGGGATGAGGTGCCACCTTGTGCGTGGAAGCCCCGCCCAGAGGCAAGAAGCCCCCAAGGCCCGAGGGCGCGCCCGACCCTGCAGCCCTGCTGCAGCCACAGGGAACGGGATGTCTGAGAGGGCAGCCCCCACTGCCCAAGCCTCCGCTGGCAGTTCCCCGAAGGGCTGGTGGCGGCTGCGCCTCAGCAGCCAGCCTCCCTCCCACCCTCCCTGCCTCCCTCTGGTCGGGCACTGCAAGCCACACAGCCACTTGTGTCCCCTGTGTCCCTGGAGGCCGCAGCGCGTTTTGGGTTTTGGAGCGGATGGGCCCCTCTCGGCTTCTGTAGTCCATTTGCCCCCGGAGCCCGCCAGATCCCTGGCTCTAGGAGGCTGCCCAGGCGGTGCTGCCAACTGCCCCAGGTGCTAGCTAGCGGCAGTGGCAGCGGCCGGCCACGGGGGGAGCACACACACATGCGGGTGTCCCCGGGCCGCACACACGGACTGCCCCGCGCCTCCGTGGGTTGCAAATGAGCCCTCCGGGAACCCTTGCCTGCCCTAGGGGCTTCTCGGGCAGGGCCGACGCAGGGTGGGTGAGTGGGGGGGGACTGCTGCTGGCACACACCCACTCCTGAAGCCCACTGGGGCGGTCCAAGGGCTATGAGCTCGGAGCTCGGGCACGGGCTGTCCCAGCAGGGCCTCCCGAGGGTGGACCGATATGCTCCCGGACCAAAAGTGTTGTAAAGGCCCAGGGCACGACTCTCCTGCGACCCCCAGCACCTTCTGGGTGCCCGCCACCACCCTTGGGCCGGGATGAGGTGCCACCTTGTGCGTGGAAGCCCCGCCCAGAGGCAAGAAGCCCCCAAGGCCCGAGGGCGCGCCCGACCCTGCAGCCCTGCTGCAGCCACAGGGAACGGGATGTCTGAGAGGGCAGCCCCCACTGCCCAAGCCTCCGCTGGCAGTTCCCCGAAGGGCTGGTGGCGGCTGCGCCTCAGCAGCCAGCCTCCCTCCCACACTCCCTGCCTCCCTCTGGTCGGGCACTGCAAGCCACACAGCCACTTGTGTCCCCTGTGTCCCTGGAGGCCGCAGCGCGTTTTGGGTTTTGGAGCGGATGGGCCCCTCTCGGCTTCCGTAGTCCATTTGCCCCCTGAACCCGCCAGACCCCTGGCTCTAGGAGGCTGCCCAGGCGGTGCTGCCAACTGCCCCCAGGTGCTAGCTAGCGGCAGTGGCAGCGGCCGGCCACGGGGGGAGCACACACACCTGCGGGTGTCCCCGGGCCGCACACACGGACTGCCCCGCGCCTCCGTGGGTTGCAAATGAGCCCTCCGGGAACCCTTGCCTGCCCTACGGGCTTGTCGGGCGGGGACGACGAAGGGTGGGTGAGTGGGGGGGGACTGCTGCTGGCACACACCCACTCCTGAAGCCCACTGGGGCGGTCCAAGGGCTATGAGCTCGGAGCTCGGGCACGGGCTGTCCCAGCAGGGCCTCGCGAGGGTGGACCGATATGCTCCCGGACCAAAAGTGTTGTAAAGGCCCAGGGCACGACTCTCCTGCGACCCCCAGCACCTCCTGGGTGCCCGCCACCACCCTTGGGCCGGGATGAGGTGCCACCTTGTGCGTGGAAGCCCCGCCCAGAGGCAAGAAGCCCCCAAGGCCCGAGGGCGCGCCCGACCCTGCAGCCCTGCTGCAGCCACAGGGAACGGGATGTCTGAGAGGGCAGCCCCCACTGCCCAAGCCTCCGCTGGCAGTTCCCCGAAGGGCTGGTGGCGGCTGCGCCTCAGCAGCCAGCCTCCCTCCCACCCTCCCTGCCTCCCTCTGGTCGGGCACTGCAAGCCACACAGCCACTTGTGTCCCCTGTGTCCCTGGAGGCCGCAGCGCGTTTTGGGTTTTGGAGCGGACGGGCCCCTCTCGGCTTCCGTAGTCCATTTGCCCCCAGAGCCCGCCAGACCCCTGGCTCTAGGAGGCTGCCCAGGCGGTGCTGCCAACTGCCCCCAGGTGCTAGCTAGCGGCAGTGGCAGCGGCCGGCCACGGGGGGAGCACACACACCTGCGGGTGTCCCCGGGCCGCACACACGGACTGCCCCGCGCCTCCGTGGGTTGCAAATGAGCCCTCCGGGAACCCTTGCCTGCCCTAGGGGCTTGTCGGGCGGGGCCGACGCAGGGTGGGTGAGTGGGGGGGGACTGCTGCTGGCACACACCCACTCCTGAAGCCCACTGGGGCGGTCCAAGGGCTATGAGCTCGGAGCTCGGGCACGGGCTGTCCCAGCAGGGCCTCGCGAGGGTGGACCGATATGCTCCCGGACCAAAAGTGTTGTAAAGGCCCAGGGCACGACTCTCCTGCGACCCCCAGCACCTCCTGGGTGCCCGCCACCACCCTTGGGCCGGGATGAGGTGCCACCTTGTGCGTGGAAGCCCCGCCCAGAGGCAAGAAGCCCCCAAGGCCCGAGGGCGCGCCCGACCCTGCAGCCCTGCTGCAGCCACAGGGAACGGGATGTCTGAGAGGGCAGCCCCCACTGCCCAAGCCTCCGCTGGCAGTTCCCCGAAGGGCTGGTGGCGGCTGCGCCTCAGCAGCCAGCCTCCCTCCCACCCTCCCTGCCTCCCTCTGGTCGGGCACTGCAAGCCACACAGCCACTTGTGTCCCCTGTGTCCCTGGAGGCCGCAGCGCGTTTTGGGTTTTGGAGCGGACGGGCCCCTCTCGGCTTCCGTAGTCCATTTGCCCCCGGAGCCCGCCAGACCCCTGGCTCTAGGAGGCTGCCCAGGCGGTGCTGCCAACTGCCCCCAGGTGCTAGCTAGCAGCAGTGGCAGCGGCCGGCCACGGGGGGAGCACACACACCTGCGGGTGTCCCCGGGCCGCACACACGGACTGCCCCGCGCCTCCGTGGGTTGCAAATGAGCCCTCCGGGAACCCTTGCCTGCCCTAGGGGCTTGTCGGGCGGGGCCGACGCAGGGTGGGTGAGTGGGGGGGGACTGCTGCTGGCACACACCCACTCCTGAAGCCCACTGGGGCGGTCCAAGGGCTATGAGCTCGGAGCTCGGGCACGGGCTGTCCCAGCAGGGCCTCGCGAGGGTGGACCGATATGCTCCCGGACCAAAAGTGTTGTAAAGGCCCAGGGCACGACCCTGCTGCGACCCCCAGCACCTCCTGGGTGCCCGCCACCACCCTTGGGCCGGGATGAGGTGCCACCTTGTGCGTGGAAGCCCCGCCCAGAGGCAAGAAGCCCCCAAGGCCCGAGGGCGCGCCCGACCCTGCAGCCCTGCTGCAGCCACAGGGAACGGGATGTCTGAGAGGGCAGCCCCCACTGCCCAAGCCTCCGCTGGCAGTTCCCCGAAGGGCTGGTGGCGGCTGCGCCTCAGCAGCCAGCCTCCCTCCCACCCTCCCTGCCTCCCTCTGGTCGGGCCCTGCAAGCCACACAGCCACTTGTGTCCCCTGTGTCCCTGGAGGCCGCAGCGCGTTTTGGGTTTTGGAGCGGACGGGCCCCTCTCGGCTTCCGTAGTCCATTTGCCCCCGGAGCCCGCCAGCCCCCTGGCTCTAGGAGGCTGCCCAGGCGGTGCTGCCAACTGCCCCCAGGTGCTAGCTAGCGGCAGTGGCAGCGGCCGGCCACGGGGGGAGCACACACACCTGCGGGTGTCCCCGGGCCTCACACACGGACTGCCCCGCGCCTCCGTGGGTTGCAAATGAGCCCTCCGGGAACCCTTGCCTGCCCTAGGGGCTTGTCGGGCGGGGCCGACGCAGGGTGGGTGAGTGGGGGGGGACTGCTGCTGGCACACACCCACTCCTGAAGCCCACTGGGGCGGTCCAAGGGCTATGAGCTCGGAGCTCGGGCACGGGCTGTCCCAGCTGGCCCTCCCGAGGGTGGACCGATATGCTCCCGGACCAAAAGTGTTGTAAAGGCCCAGGGCACGACCCTGCTGCGACCCCCAGCACTTCCTGGGTGCCCGCCACCACCCTTGGGCCGGGATGAGGTGCCACCTTGTGCGTGGAAGCCCCGCCCAGAGGCAAGAAGCCCCCAAGGCCCGAGGGCGCGCCCGACCCTGCAGCCCTGCTGCAGCCACAGGGAACGGGATGTCTGAGAGGGCAGCCCCCACTGCCCAAGCCTCCGCTGGCAGTTCCCCGAAGGGCTGGTGGCGGCTGCGCCTCAGCAGCCAGCCTCCCTCCCACCCTCCCTGCCTCCCTCTGGTCGGGCACTGCAAGCCACACAGCCACTTGTGTCCCCTGTGTCCCTGGAGGCCGCAGCGCGTTTTGGGTTTTGGAGCGGACGGGCCCCTCTCGGCTTCCGTAGTCCATTTGCCCCCGGAGCCCGCCAGACCCCTGGCTCTAGGAGGCTGCCCAGGCGGTGCTGCCAACTGCCCCCAGGTGCTGGCTAGCGGTAGCGGCCGGCCACGGGGGGAGCACACACACATACGGGTGTCCCCGGTCCGCACACACGGACTGCCCCGCGCCTCCGTGGGTTGCAAATGAGCCCTCCGGGAACCCTTGCCTGCCCTAGGGGCTTGTCGGGCAGGGCCGACGCAGGGTGGGTGAGTGGGGGGGGGACTGCTGCTGGCACACACCCACTCCTGAAGCCCACTGGGGCGGTCCAAGGGCTATGAACTCGGAGCTCGGGCACGGGCTGTCCCAGCAGGGCCTCGCGAGGGTGGACCGATATGCTCCCGGACCAAAAGTGTTGTAAAGGCCCAGGGCACGACTCTCCTGCGACCCCCAGCACCTCCTGGGTGCCCGCCACCACCCTTGGGCCGGGATGAGGTGCCACCTTGTGCGTGGAAGCCCCGCCCAGAGGCTAGAAGCCCCCAAGGCCGGAGGGCGCGCCCGACCCTGCAGCCCTGCTGCAGCCACAGGGAACGGGATGTCTGAGAGGGCAGCCCCCACTGCCCAAGCCTCCGCTGGCAGTTCCCCGAAGGGCTGGTGGCGGCTGCGCCTCAGCAGCCAGCCTCCCTCCCACCCTCCCTGCCTCCCTCTGGTCGGGCACTGCAAGCCACACAGCCACTTGTGTCCCCTGTGTCCCTGGAGGCCGCAGCGCATTTTGGGTTTTGGAGCGGACGGGCCCCTCTCGGCTTCCGTAGTCCATTTGCCCCCGGAGCCCGCCAGACCCCTGGCTCTAGGAGGCTTCCCAGGCGGTGCTGCCAACTGCCCCCAGGTGCTGGCTAGCGGTAGCGGCCGGCCAAGGGGGGAGCACACACACATGCGGGTGTCCCCGAGCCGCACACACAGACTGCCCCGGGCCTACCAGGGTTGCAAATGAGCCCTCTGGGAACCCTTGCCTGCCCTAGGGGCTTGTCAGGTGCGGCCGACGCCCAGGGACCGACCCTGCTGCGACCCCCAGCACCTCCTGGGTTCCCGCCTCCACCCTTGGGCCGGGATGAGGTGCCACCTTGTGCGTGGAAGCCCCGCCCAGAGGCAAGAAGCCCCCAAGGCCCGAGGGCGCGCCCGACCCTGCAGCCCTGCTGCAGCCACAGGGAACGGGATGTCTGAGAGGGCAGCCCCCACTGCCCAAGCCTCCGCTGGCAGTTCCCCGAAGGGCTGGTGGCGGCTGCGCCTCAGCAGCCAGCCTCCCTCCCACCCTCCCTGCCTCCCTCTGGTCGGGCACTGCAAGCCACACAGCCACTTGTGTCCCCTGTGTCCCTGGAGGCCGCAGCGCGTTTTGGGTTTTGGAGCGGATGGGCCCCTCTCGGCTTCTGTAGTCCATTTGCCCCCGGAGCCCGCCAGATCCCTGGCTCTAGGAGGCTGCCCAGGCGGTGCTGCCAACTGCCCCAGGTGCTAGCTAGCGGCAGTGGCAGCGGCCGGCCACGGGGGGAGCACACACACATGCGGGTGTCCCCGGGCCGCACACACGGACTGCCCCGCGCCTCCGTGGGTTGCAAATGAGCCCTCCGGGAACCCTTGCCTGCCCTAGGGGCTTGTCGGGCGGGGCCGACGCAGGGTGGGTGAGTGGGGGGGGACTGCTGCTGGCACACACCCACTCCTGAACCCACTGGGGCGGTCCAAGGGCTATGAGCTCGGAGCTCGGGCACGGGCTGTCCCAGCAGGGCCTCGCGAGGGTGGACCGATATGCTCCCGGACCAAAAGTGTTGTAAAGGCCCAGGGCACGACTCTTCTGCGACCCCCAGCACCTCCTGGGAGCCCGCCACCACCCTTGGGCCGGGATGAGGTGCCACCTTGTGCGTGGAAGCCCCGCCCAGAGGCAAGAAGCCCCCAAGGCCCGAGGGCGCGCCCGACCCTGCAGCCCTGCTGCAGCCACAGGGAACGGGATGTCTGAGAGGGCAGCCCCCACTGCCCAAGCCTCCGCTGGCAGTTCCCCGAAGGGCTGGTGGCGGCTGCGCCTCAGCAGCCAGCCTCCCTCCCACCCTCCCTGCCTCCCTCTGGTCGGGCACTGCAAGCCACACAGCCACTTGTGTCCCCTGTGTCCCTGGAGGCCGCAGCGCGTTTTGGGTTTTGGAGCGGACGGGCCCCTCTCGGCTTCCGTAGTCCATTTGCCCCCGGAGCCCGCCAGACCCCTGGCTCTAGGAGGCTGCCCAGGCGGTGCTGCCAACTGCCCCCAGGTGCTAGCTAGCGGCAGTGGCAGCGGCCGGCCACGGGGGGAGCACACACACCTGCGGGTGTCCCCCGGCCGCACACACGGACTGCCCCGCGCCTCCGTGGGTTGCAAATGAGCCCTCCGGGAACCCTTGCCTGCCCTAGGGGCTTGTCGGGCGGGGCCGACGCAGGGTGGGTGAGTGGGGGGGGACTGCTGCTGGCACACACCCACTCCTGAAGCCCACTGGGGCGGTCCAAGGGCTATGAGCTCGGAGCTCGGGCACGGGCTGTCCCAGCAGGGCCTCCCGAGGGTGGACCGATATGCTCCCGGACCAAAAGTGTTGTAAAGGCCCAGGGCACGTCTCTCCTGCGACCCCCAGCACCTCCTGGGTGCCCGCCACCACCCTTGGGCCGGGATGAGGTGCCACCTTGTGCGTGGAAGCCCCGCCCAGAGGCAAGAAGCCCCCAAGGCCCGAGGGCGCGCCCGACCCTGCAGCCCTGCTGCAGCCACAGGGAACGGGATGTCTGAGAGGGCAGCCCCCACTGCCCAAGCCTCCGCTGGCAGTTCCCCGAAGGGCTGGTGGCGGCTGCGCCTCAGCAGCCAGCCTCCCTCCCACCCTCCCTGCCTCCCTCTGGTCGGGCACTGCAAGCCACACAGCCACTTGTGTCCCCTGTGTCCCTGGAGGCCGCAGCGCGTTTTGGGTTTTGGAGCGGACGGGCCCCTCTCGGCTTCCGTAGTCCATTTGCCCCCAGAGCCCGCCAGACCCCTGGCTCTAGGAGGCTGCCCAGGCGGTGCTGCCAACTGCCCCCAGGTGCTAGCTAGCGGCAGTGGCAGCGGCCGGCCACGGGGGGAGCACACACACCTGCGGGTGTCCCCGGGCCGCACACACGGACTGCCCCGCGCCTCCGTGGGTTGCAAATGAGCCCTCCGGGAACCCTTGCCTGCACTAGGGGCTTGTCGGGCGGGGCCGACGCAGGGTGGGTGAGTGGGGGGGGACTGCTGCTGGCACACACCCACTCCTGAAGCCCACTGGGGCGGTCCAAGGGCTATGAGCTCGGAGCTCGGGCACGGGCTGTCCCAGCAGGGCCTCGCGAGGGTGGACCGATATGCTCCCGGACCAAAAGTGTTGTAAAGGCCCAGGGCACGACCCTGCTGCGACCCCCAGCACCTCCTGGGTGCCCGCCACCACCCTTGGGCCGGGATGAGGTGCCACCTTGTGCGTGGAAGCCCCGCCCAGAGGCAAGAAGCCCCCAAGGCCCGAGGGCGCGCCCGACCCTGCAGCCCTGCTGCAGCCACAGGGAACGGGATGTCTGAGAGGGCAGCCCCCACTGCCCAAGCCTCCGCTGGCAGTTCCCCGAAGGGCTGGTGGCGGCTGCGCCTCAGCAGCCAGCCTCCCTCCCACCCTCCCTGCCTCCCTCTGGTCGGGCACTGCAAGCCACACAGCCACTTGTGTCCCCTGTGTCCCTGGAGGCCGCAGCGCGTTTTGGGTTTTGGAGCGGACGGGCCCCTCTCGGCTTCCGTAGTCCATTTGCCCCCGGAGCCCGCCAGACCCCTGGCTCTAGGAGGCTGCCCAGGCGGTGCTGCCAACTGCCCCCAGGTGCTAGCTAGCGGCAGTGGCAGCGGCCGGCCACGGGGGGAGCACACACACCTGCGGGTGTCCCCGGGCCGCACACACGGACTGCCCCGCGCCTCCGTGGGTTGCAAATGAGCCCTCCGGGAACCCTTGCCTGCCCTAGGGGCTTGTCGGGCGGGGCCGACGCAGGGTGGGTGAGTGGGGGGGGACTGCAGCTGGCACACACCCACTCCTGAAGCCCACTGGGGCGGTCCAAGGGCTATGAGCTCGGAGCTCGGGCACGGGCTGTCCCAGCAGGGCCTCGCGAGGGTGGACCGATATGCTCCCGGACCAAAAGTGTTGTAAAGGCCCAGGGCACGACCCTGCTGCGACCCCCAGCACCTCCTGGGTGCCCGCCACCACCCTTGGGCCGGGATGAGGTGCCACCTTGTGCGTGGAAGCCCCGCCCAGAGGCAAGAAGCCCCCAAGGCCCGAGGGCGCGCCCGACCCTGCAGCCCTGCTGCAGCCACAGGGAACGGGATGTCTGAGAGGGCAGCCCCCACTGCCCAAGCCTCCGCTGGCAGTTCCCCGAAGGGCTGGTGGCGGCTGCGCCTCAGCAGCCAGCCTCCCTCCCACCCTCCCTGCCTCCCTCTGGTCGGGCACTGCAAGCCACACAGCCACTTGTGTCCCCTGTGTCCCTGGAGGCCGCAGCGCGTTTTGGGTTTTGGAGCGGACGGGCCCCTCTCGGCTTCCGTAGTCCATTTGCCCCCGGAGCCCGCCAGACCCCTGGCTCTAGGAGGCTGCCCAGGCGGTGCTGCCAACTGCCCCCCGGTGCTAGCTAGCGGCAGTGGCAGCGGCCGGCCACGGGGGGAGCACACACACCTGCGGGTGTCCCCGGGCCTCACACACGGACTGCCCCGCGCCTCCGTGGGTTGCAAATGAGCCCTCCGGGAACCCTTGCCTGCCCTAGGGGCTTGTCGGGCGGGGCCGACGCAGGGTGGGTGAGTGGGGGGGGACTGCTGCTGGCACACACCCACTCCTGAAGCCCACTGGGGCGGTCCAAGGGCTATGAGCTCGGAGCTCGGGCACGGGCTGTCCCAGCTGGCCCTCCCGAGGGTGGACCGATATGCTCCCGGACCAAAAGTGTTGTAAAGGCCCAGGGCACGACCCTGCTGCGACCCCCAGCACTTCCTGGGTGCCCGCCACCACCCTTGGGCCGGGATGAGGTGCCACCTTGTGCGTGGAAGCCCCGCCCAGAGGCAAGAAGCCCCCAAGGCCCGAGGGCGCGCCCGACCCTGCAGCCCTGCTGCAGCCACAGGGAACGGGATGTCTGAGAGGGCAGCCCCCACTGCCCAAGCCTCCGCTGGCAGTTCCCCGAAGGGCTGGTGGCGGCTGCGCCTCAGCAGCCAGCCTCCCTCCCACCCTCCCTGCCTCCCTCTGGTCGGGCACTGCAAGCCACACAGCCACTTGTGTCCCCTGTGTCCCTGGAGGCCGCAGCGCGTTTTGGGTTTTGGAGCGGACGGGCCCCTCTCGGCTTCCGTAGTCCATTTGCCCCCGGAGCCCGCCAGACCCCTGGCTCTAGGAGGCTGCCCAGGCGGTGCTGCCAACTGCCCCCAGGTGCTAGCTAGCGGCAGTGGCAGCGGCCGGCCACGGGGGGAGCACACACACCTGCGGGTGTCCCTGGGCCGCACACGCGGACTGCCCCGCGCCTCCGTGGGTTGCAAATGAGCCCTCCGGGAACACTTGCCTGCCCTAGGGGCTTGTCGGGCGGGGCCGACGCAGGGTGGGTGAGTGGGGGGGGACTGCAGCTGGCACACACCCACTCCTGAAGCCCACTGGGGTGGTCCAAGGGCTATGAGCTCGGAGCTCGGGCACGGGCTGTCCCAGCAGGGCCTCGCGAGGGTGGACCGATATGCTCCCGGACCAAAAGTGTTGTAAAGGCCCAGGGCACGACCCTGCTGCGACCCCCAGCACCTCCTGGGTGCCCGCCACCACCCTTGGGCCGGGATGAGGTGCCACCTTGTGCGTGGAAGCCCCGCCCAGAGGCAAGAAGCCCCCAAGGCCCGAGGGCGCGCCCGACCCTGCAGCTCTGCTGCAGCCACAGGGAACGGGATGTCTGAGAGGGCAGCCCCCACTGCCCAAGCCTCCGCTGGCAGTTCCCCGAAGGGCTGGTGGCGGCTGCGCCTCAGCAGCCAGCCTCCCTCCCACCCTCCCTGCCTCCCTCTGGTCGGGCACTGCAAGCCACACAGCCACTTGTGTCCCCTGTGTCCCTGGAGGCCGCAGCGCGTTTTGGGTTTTGGAGCGGACGGGCCCCTCTCGGCTTCCGTAGTCCATTTGCCCCCGGAGCCCGCCAGACCCCTGGCTCTAGGAGGCTGCCCAGGCGGTGCTGCCAACTGCCCCCAGGTGCTGGCTAGCGGTAGCGGCCGGCCACGGGGGGAGCACACACACATACGGGTGTCCCCGGGCCGCACACACGGACTGCCCCGCGCCTCCGTGGGTTGCAAATGAGCCCTCCGGGAACCCTTGCCTGCCCTAGGGGCTTGTCGGGCGGGGCCGACGCAGGGTGGGTGAGTGGGGGGGGGACTGCTGCTGGCACACACCCACTCCTGAAGCCCACTGGGGCGGTCCAAGGGCTATGAACTCGGAGCTCGGGCACGGGCTGTCCCAGCAGGGCCTCGCGAGGGTGGACCGATATGCTCCCGGACCAAAAGTGTTGTAAAGGCCCAGGGCACGACTCTCCTGCGACCCCCAGCACCTCCTGGGTGCCCGCCACCACCCTTGGGCCGGGATGAGGTGCCACCTTGTGCGTGGAAGCCCCGCCCAGAGGCTAGAAGCCCCCAAGGCCGGAGGGCGCGCCCGACCCTGCAGCCCTGCTGCAGCCACAGGGAACGGGATGTCTGAGAGGGCAGCCCCCACTGCCCAAGCCTCCGCTGGCAGTTCCCCGAAGGGCTGGTGGCGGCTGCGCCTCAGCAGCCAGCCTCCCTCCCACCCTCCCTGCCTCCCTCTGGTCGGGCACTGCAAGCCACACAGCCACTTGTGTCCCCTGTGTCCCTGGAGGCCGCAGCGCGTTTTGGGTTTTGGAGCGGACGGGCCCCTCTCGGCTTCCGTAGTCCATTTGCCCCCGGAGCCCGCCAGACCCCTGGCTCTAGGAGGCTGCCCAGGCGGTGCTGCCAACTGCCCCCAGGTGCTGGCTAGCGGTAGCGGCCGGCCACGGGGGGAGCACACACACATACGGGTGTCCCCGGGCCGCACACACAGACTGCCCCGGGCCTCCGTGGGTTGCAAATGAGCCCTCCGGGAACCCTTGCCTGCCCTAGGGGCTTGTCGGGCGGGGCCGACGCAGGGTGGGTGAGTGGGGGGGGACTGCTGCTGGCACACACCCACTCCTGAAGCCCACTGGGGCGGTCCAAGGGCTATGAACTCGGAGCTCGGGCACGGGCTGTCCCAGCAGGGCCTCGCGAGGGTGGACCGATATGCTCCCGGACCAAAAGTGTTGTAAAGGCCCAGGGCACGACTCTCCTGCGACCCCCAGCACCTCCTGGGTGCCCGCCACCACCCTTGGGCCGGGATGAGGTGCCACCTTGTGCGTGGAAGCCCCGCCCAGAGGCAAGAAGCCCCCAAGGCCGGAGGGCGCGCCCGACCCTGCAGCCCTGCTGCAGCCACAGGGAACGGGATGTCTGAGAGGGCAGCCCCCACTGCCCAAGCCTCCGCTGGCAGTTCCCCGAAGGGCTGGTGGCGGCTGCGCCTCAGCAGCCAGCCTCCCTCCCACCCTCCCTGCCTCCCTCTGGTCGGGCACTGCAAGCCACACAGCCACTTGTGTCCCCTGTGTCCCTGGAGGCCGCAGCGCGTTTTGGGTTTTGGAGCGGACGGGCCCCTCTCGGCTTCCGTAGTCCATTTGCCCCTAGAGCCCGCCAGACCCCTGGCTCTAGGAGGCTGCCCAGGCGGTGCTGCCAACTGCCCCCAGGTGCTAGCTAGCGGCAGTGGCAGCGGCCGGCCACGGGGGGAGCACACACACCTGCGGGTGTCCCCGGGCCGCACACACGGACTGCCCCGCGCCTCCGTGGGTTGCAAATGAGCCCTCCGGGAACCCTTGCCTGCCCTAGGGGCTTGTCGGGCGGGGCCGACGCAGGGTGGGTGAGTGGGGGGGGACTGCTGCTGGCACACACCCACTCCTGAAGCCCACTGGGGCGGTCCAAGGGCTATGAGCTCGGAGCTCGGGCACGGGCTGTCCCAGCTGGCCCTCCCGAGGGTGGACCGATATGCTCCCGGACCAAAAGTGTTGTAAAGGCCCAGGGCACGACCCTGCTGCGACCCCCAGCACCTCCTGGGTGCCCGCCACCACCCTTGGGCCGGGATGAGGTGCCACCTTGTGCGTGGAAGCCCCGCCCAGAGGCAAGAAGCCCCCAAGGCCCGAGGGCGCGCCCGACCCTGCAGCCCTGCTGCAGCCACAGGGAACGGGATGTCTGAGAGGGCAGCCCCCACTGCCCAAGCCTCTGCTGGCAGTTCCCCGAAGGGCTGGTGGCGGCTGCGCCTCAGCAGCCAGCCTCCCTCCCACCCTCCCTGCCTCCCTCTGGTCGGGCACTGCAAGCCACACAGCCACTTGTGTCCCCTGTGTCCCTGGAGGCCGCAGCGCGTTTTGGGTTTTGGAGCGGACGGGCCCCTCTCGGCTTCCGTAGTCCATTTGCCCCCGGAGCCCGCCAGACCCCTGGCTCTAGGAGGCTGCCCAGGCGGTGCTGCCAACTGCCCCCAGGTGCTAGCTAGCGGCAGTGGCAGCGGCCGGCCACGGGGGGAGCACACACACCTGCGGGTGTCCCCGGGCCGCACACGCGGACTGCCCCGCGCCTCCGTGGGTTGCAAATGAGCCCTCCGGGAACACTTGCCTGCCCTAGGGGCTTGTCGGGCGGGGCCGACACAGGGTGGGTGAGTGGGGGGGGACTGCAGCTGGCACACACCCACTCCTGAAGCCCACTGGGGCGGTCCAAGGGCTATGAGCTCGGAGCTCGGGCACGGGCTGTCCCAGCAGGGCCTCGCGAGGGTGGACCGATATGCTCCCGGACCAAAAGTGTTGTAAAGGCCCAGGGCACGACCCTGCTGCGACCCCCAGCACCTCCTGGGTGCCCGCCACCACCCTTGGGCCGGGATGAGGTGCCACCTTGTGCGTGGAAGCCCCGCCCAGAGGCAAGAAGCCCCCAAGGCCCGAGGGCGCGCCCGACCCTGCAGCCCTGCTGCAGCCACAGGGAACGGGATGTCTGAGAGGGCAGCCCCCACTGCCCAAGCCTCCGCTGGCAGTTCCCCGAAGGGCTGGTGGCGGCTGCGCCTCAGCAGCCAGCCTCCCTCCCACCCTCCCTGCCTCCCTCTGGTCGGGCACTGCAAGCCACACAGCCACTTGTGTCCCCTGTGTCCCTGGAGGCCGCAGCGCGTTTTGGGTTTTGGAGCGGACGGGCCCCTCTCGGCTTCCGTAGTCCATTTGCCCCCGGAGCCCGCCAGACCCCTGGCTCTAGGAGGCTGCCCAGGCGGTGCTGCCAACTGCCCCCAGGTGCTAGCTAGCGGCAGTGGCAGCGGCCGGCCACGGGGGGAGCACACACACCTGCGGGTGTCCCTGGGCCGCACACGCGGACTGCCCCGCGCCTCCGTGGGTTGCAAATGAGCCCTCCGGGAACACTTGCCTGCCCTAGGGGCTTGTCGGGCGGGGCCGACACAGGGTGGGTGAGTGGGGGGGGACTGCAGCTGGCACACACCCACTCCTGAAGCCCACTGGGGCGGTCCAAGGGCTATGAGCTCGGAGCTCGGGCACGGGCTGTCCCAGCAGGGCCTCGCGAGGGTGGACCGATATGCTCCCGGACCAAAAGTGTTGTAAAGGCCCAGGGCACGACCCTGCTGCGACCCCCAGCACCTCCTGGGTGCCCGCCACCACCCTTGGGCCGGGATGAGGTGCCACCTTGTGCGTGGAAGCCCCGCCCAGAGGCAAGAAGCCCCCAAGGCCCGAGGGCGCGCCCGACCCTGCAGCCCTGCTGCAGCCACAGGGAACGGGATGTCTGAGAGGGCAGCCCCCACTGCCCAAGCCTCCGCTGGCAGTTCCCCGAAGGGCTGGTGGCGGCTGCGCCTCAGCAGCCAGCCTCCCTCCCACTCTCCCTGCCTCCCTCTGGTCGGGCACTGCAAGCCACACAGCCACTTGTGTCCCCTGTGTCCCTGGAGGCCGCAGCGCGTTTTGGGTTTTGGAGCGGACAGGCCCCTCTCGGCTTCCGTAGTCCATTTGCCCCCGGAGCCCGCCAGACCCCTGGCTCTAGGAGGCTGCCCAGGCGGTGCTGCCAACTGCCCCCAGGTGCTGGCTAGCGGTAGCGGCCGGCCACGGGGGGAGCACACACACATACGGGTGTCCCCGGGCCGCACACACGGACTGCCCCGCGCCTCCGTGGGTTGCAAATGAGCCCTCCGGGAACCCTTGCCTGCCCTAGGGGCTTGTCGGGCGGGGCCGACGCAGGGTGGGTGAGTGGGGGGGGACTGCTGCTGGCACACACCCACTCCTGAAGCCCACTGGGGCGGTCCAAGGGCTATGAGCTCGGAGCTCGGGCACGGGCTGTCCCAGCAGGGCCTCCCGAGGGTGGACCGATATGCTCCCGGACCAAAAGTGTTGTAAAGGCCCAGGGCACGACTCTCCTGCGACCCCCAGCACCTCCTGGGTGCCCGCCACCACCCTTGGGCCGGGATGAGGTGCCACCTTGTGCGTGGAAGCCCCGCCCAGAGGCAAGAAGCCCCCAAGGCCCGAGGGCGCGCCCGACCCTGCAGCCCTGCTGCAGCCACAGGGAACGGGATGTCTGAGAGGGCAGCCCCCACTGCCCAAGCCTCCGCTGGCAGTTCCCCGAAGGGCTGGTGGCGGCTGCGCCTCAGCAGCCAGCCTCCCTCCCACCCTCCCTGCCTCCCTCTGGTCGGGCACTGCAAGCCACACAGCCACTTGTGTCCCCTGTGTCCCTGGAGGCCGCAGCGCGTTTTGGGTTTTGGAGCGGACGGGCCCCTCTCGGCTTCCGTAGTCCATTTGCCCCCGGAGCCCGCCAGACCCCTGGCTCTAGGAGGCTGCCCAGGCGGTGCTGCCAACTGCCCCCAGGTGCTAGCTAGCGGCAGTGGCAGCGGCCGGCCACGGGGGGAGCACACACACCTGCGGGTGTCCCTGGGCCGCACACGCGGACTGCCCCGCGCCTCCGTGGGTTGCAAATGAGCCCTCCGGGAACACTTGCCTGCCCTAGGGGCTTGTCGGGCGGGGCCGACACAGGGTGGGTGAGTGGGGGGGGACTGCAGCTGGCACACACCCACTCCTGAAGCCCACTGGGGCGGTCCAAGGGCTATGAGCTCGGAGCTCGGGCACGGGCTGTCCCAGCAGGGCCTCGCGAGGGTGGACCGATATGCTCCCGGACCAAAAGTGTTGTAAAGGCCCAGGGCACGACCCTGCTGCGACCCCCAGCACCTCCTGGGTGCCCGCCACCACCCTTGGGCCGGGATGAGGTGCCACCTTGTGCGTGGAAGCCCCGCCCAGAGGCAAGAAGCCCCCAAGGCCCGAGGGCGCGCCCGACCCTGCAGCCCTGCTGCAGCCACAGGGAACGGGATGTCTGAGAGGGCAGCCCCCACTGCCCAAGCCTCCGCTGGCAGTTCCCCGAAGGGCTGGTGGCGGCTGCGCCTCAGCAGCCAGCCTCCCTCCCACTCTCCCTGCCTCCCTCTGGTCGGGCACTGCAAGCCACACAGCCACTTGTGTCCCCTGTGTCCCTGGAGGCCGCAGCGCGTTTTGGGTTTTGGAGCGGACAGGCCCCTCTCGGCTTCCGTAGTCCATTTGCCCCCGGAGCCCGCCAGACCCCTGGCTCTAGGAGGCTGCCCAGGCGGTGCTGCCAACTGCCCCCAGGTGCTGGCTAGCGGTAGCGGCCGGCCACGGGGGGAGCACACACACATACGGGTGTCCCCGGGCCGCACACACGGACTGCCCCGCGCCTCCGTGGGTTGCAAATGAGCCCTCCGGGAACCCTTGCCTGCCCTAGGGGCTTGTCGGGCGGGGCCGACGCAGGGTGGGTGAGTGGGGGGGGACTGCTGCTGGCACACACCCACTCCTGAAGCCCACTGGGGCGGTCCAAGGGCTATGAACTCGGAGCTCGGGCACGGGCTGTCCCAGCAGGGCCTCGCGAGGGTGGACCGATATGCTCCCGGACCAAAAGTGTTGTAAAGGCCCAGGGCACGACTCTCCTGCGACCCCCAGCACCTCCTGGGTGCCCGCCACCACCCTTGGGCCGGGATGAGGTGTGCCACCTTGTGCGTGGAAGCCCCGCCCAGAGGCTAGAAGCCCCCAAGGCCGGAGGGCGCGCCCGACCCTGCAGCCCTGCTGCAGCCACAGGGAACGGGATGTCTGAGAGGGCAGCCCCCACTGCCCAAGCCTCCGCTGGCAGTTCCCCGAAGGGCTGGTGGCGGCTGCGCCTCAGCAGCCAGCCTCCCTCCCACCCTCCCTGCCTCCCTCTGGTCGGGCACTGCAAGCCACACAGCCACTTGTGTCCCCTGTGTCCCTGGAGGCCGCAGCGCGTTTTGGGTTTTGGAGCGGACGGGCCCCTCTCGGCTTCCGTAGTCCAATTGCCCCCAGAGCCCGCCAGACCCCTGGCTCTAGGAGGCTGCCCAGGCGGTGCTGCCAACTGCCCCCAGGTGCTAGCTAGCGGCAGTGGCAGCGGCCGGCCACGGGGGGAGCACACACACCTGCGGGTGTCCCCGGGCCGCACACACGGACTGCCCCGCGCCTCCGTGGGTTGCAAATGAGCCCTCCCTCCGGGAACCCTTGCCTGCCCTAGGGGCTTGTCGGGCGGGGCCGACGCAGGGTGGGTGAGTGGGGGGGGACTGCTGCTGGCACACACCCACTCCTGAAGCCCACTGGGGCGGTCCAAGGGCTATGAGCTCGGAGCTCGGGCACGGGCTGTCCCAGCAGGGCCTCCCGAGGGTGGACCGATATGCTCCCGGACCAAAAGTGTTGTAAAGGCCCAGGGCACGACTCTCCTGCGACCCCCAGCACCTCCTGGGTGCCCGCCACCACCCTTGGGCCGGGATGAGGTGCCACCTTGTGCGTGGAAGCCCCGCCCAGAGGCTAGAAGCCCCCAAGGCCGGAGGGCGCGCCCGATCCTGCAGCCCTGCTGCAGCCACAGGGAACGGGATGTCTGAGAGGGCAGCCCCCACTGCCCAAGCCTCCGCTGGCAGTTCCCCGAAGGGCTGGTGGCGGCTGCGCCTCAGCAGCCAGCCTCCCTCCCACCCTCCCTGCCTCCCTCTGGTCGGGCACTGCAAGCCACACAGCCACTTGTGTCCCCTGTGTCCCTGGAGGCCGCAGCGCGTTTTGGGTTTTGGAGCGGACGGGCCCCTCTAAGCTTCCATAGTCCATTTGCCCCCAGAGCCCGCCAGACCCCTGTCTCTAGGAGGCTGCCCAGGCGGTGCTGCCAACTGCCCCCAGGTGCTAGCTAGCGGCAGTGGCAGCGGCCGGCCACGGGGGGAGCACACACACCTGCGGGTGTCCCCGGGCCGCACACACGGACTGCCCCGCGCCTCCCTGGGTTGCAAATGAGCCCTCCGGGAACCCTTCCTGCCCTAGGGGCTTGTCGGGCGGGTCCGACGCAGGGTGGGTGAGTGGGGGGGGACTGCTGCTGGCACACACCCACTCCTGAAGCCCACTGGGGCGGTCCAAGGGCTATGAGCTCGGAGCTCGGGCACGGGCTGTCCCAGCAGGGCCTCGCGAGGGTGGACCGATATGCTCCCGGACCAAAAGTGTTGTAAAGGCCCAGGGCACGACTCTCCCGCGACCCCCAGCACCTCCTGGGTGCCCGCCACCACCCTTGGGCCGGGATGAGGTGCCACCTTGTGCGTGGAAGCCCCGCCCAGAGGCAAGAAGCCCCCAAGGCCCGAGGGCGCGCCCGACCCTGCAGCCCTGCTGCAGCCACAGGGAACGGGATTTCTGAGAGGGCAGCCCCCACTGCCCAAGCCTCCGCTGGCAGTTCCCCGAAGGGCTGGTGGCGGCTGCGCCTCAGCAGCCAGCCTCCCTCCCACCCTCCCTGCCTCCCTCTGGTCGGGCACTGCAAGCCACACAGCCACTTGTGTCCCCTGTGTCCCTGGAGGCCGCAGCGCGTTTTGGGTTTTGGAGCGGACGGGCCCCTCTCGGCTTCCGTAGTCCATTTGCCCCCGGAGCCCGCCAGACCCCTGGCTCTAGGAGGCTGCCCAGGCGGTGCTGCCAACTGCCCCCAGGTGCTAGCTAGCGGCAGTGGCAGCGGCCGGCCACGGGGGGAGCACACACACCTGCGGGTGTCCCCGGGCCGCACACACGGACTGCCCCGCGCCTCCCTGGGTTGCAAATGAGCCCTCCGGGAACCCTTGCCTGCCCTAGGGGCTTGTCGGGCGGGGCCGACGCAGGGTGGGTGAGTGGGGGGGGACTGCTGCTGGCACACACCCACTCCTGAAGCCCACTGGGGCAGTCCAAGGGCTATGAGCTCGGAGCTCGCGCACGGGCTGTCCCAGCAGGGCCTCCCGAGGGTGGACCGATATGCTCCCGGACCAAAAGTGTTGTAAAGGCCCAGGGCACGACCCTGCTGCGACCCCCAGCACCTCCTGGGTGCCCGCCACCACCCTTGGGCCGGGATGAGGTGCCACCTTGTGCGTGGAAGCCCCGCCCAGAGGCTAGAAGCCCCCAAGGCCGGAGGGCGCGCCCGACCCTGCAGCCCTGCTGCAGCCACAGGGAACGGGATGTCTGAGAGGGCAGCCCCCACTGCCCAAGCCTCCGCTGGCAGTTCCCCGAAGGGCTGGTGGCGGCTGCGCCTCAGCAGCCAGCCTCCCTCCCACCCTCCCTGCCTCCCTCTGGTCGGGCACTGCAAGCCACACAGCCACTTGTGTCCCCTGTGTCCCTGGAGGCCGCAGCGCGTTTTGGGTTTTGGAGCGGACGGGCCCCTCTCGGCTTCCGTAGTCCATTTGCCCCCGGAGCCCGCCAGACCCCTGGCTCTAGGAGGCTGCCCAGGCGGTGCTGCCAACTGCCCCCAGGTGCTGGCTAGCGGTAGCGGCCGGCCACGGGGGGAGCACACACACATACGGGTGTCCCCGGGCCGCACACACAGACTGCCCCGGGCCTCCGTGGGTTGCAAATGAGCCCTCCGGGAACCCTTGCCTGCCCTAGGGGCTTGTCGGGCGGGGCCGACGCAGGGTGGGTGAGTGGGGGGGGACTGCTGCTGGCACACACCCACTCCTGAAGCCCACTGGGGCGGTCCAAGGGCTATGAACTCGGAGCTCGGGCACGGGCTGTCCCAGCAGGGCCTCGCGAGGGTGGACCGATATGCTCCCGGACCAAAAGTGTTGTAAAGGCCCAGGGCACGACTCTCCTGCGACCCCCAGCACCTCCTGGGTGCCCGCCACCACCCTTGGGCCGGGATGAGGTGCCACCTTGTGCGTGGAAGCCCCGCCCAGAGGCAAGAAGCCCCCAAGGCCGGAGGGCGCGCCCGACCCTGCAGCCCTGCTGCAGCCACAGGGAACGGGATGTCTGAGAGGGCAGCCCCCACTGCCCAAGCCTCCGCTGGCAGTTCCCCGAAGGGCTGGTGGCGGCTGCGCCTCAGCAGCCAGCCTCCCTCCCACCCTCCCTGCCTCCCTCTGGTCGGGCACTGCAAGCCACACAGCCACTTGTGTCCCCTGTGTCCCTGGAGGCCGCAGCGCGTTTTGGGTTTTGGAGCGGACGGGCCCCTCTCGGCTTCCGTAGTCCATTTGCCCCTAGAGCCCGCCAGACCCCTGGCTCTAGGAGGCTGCCCAGGCGGTGCTGCCAACTGCCCCCAGGTGCTAGCTAGCGGCAGTGGCAGCGGCCGGCCACGGGGGGAGCACACACACCTGCGGGTGTCCCCGGGCCGCACACACGGACTGCCCCGCGCCTCCGTGGGTTGCAAATGAGCCCTCCGGGAACCCTTGCCTGCCCTAGGGGCTTGTCGGGCGGGGCCGACGCAGGGTGGGTGAGTGGGGGGGGACTGCTGCTGGCACACACCCACTCCTGAAGCCCACTGGGGCGGTCCAAGGGCTATGAGCTCGGAGCTCGGGCACGGGCTGTCCCAGCTGGCCCTCCCGAGGGTGGACCGATATGCTCCCGGACCAAAAGTGTTGTAAAGGCCCAGGGCACGACCCTGCTGCGACCCCCAGCACCTCCTGGGTGCCCGCCACCACCCTTGGGCCGGGATGAGGTGCCACCTTGTGCGTGGAAGCCCCGCCCAGAGGCAAGAAGCCCCCAAGGCCCGAGGGCGCGCCCGACCCTGCAGCCCTGCTGCAGCCACAGGGAACGGGATGTCTGAGAGGGCAGCCCCCACTGCCCAAGCCTCTGCTGGCAGTTCCCCGAAGGGCTGGTGGCGGCTGCGCCTCAGCAGCCAGCCTCCCTCCCACCCTCCCTGCCTCCCTCTGGTCGGGCACTGCAAGCCACACAGCCACTTGTGTCCCCTGTGTCCCTGGAGGCCGCAGCGCGTTTTGGGTTTTGGAGCGGACGGGCCCCTCTCGGCTTCCGTAGTCCATTTGCCCCCGGAGCCCGCCAGACCCCTGGCTCTAGGAGGCTGCCCAGGCGGTGCTGCCAACTGCCCCCAGGTGCTAGCTAGCGGCAGTGGCAGCGGCCGGCCACGGGGGGAGCACACACACCTGCGGGTGTCCCCGGGCCGCACACACGGACTGCCCCGCGCCTCCGTGGGTTGCAAATGAGCCCTCCGGGAACACTTGCCTGCCCTAGGGGCTTGTCGGGCGGGGCCGACACAGGGTGGGTGAGTGGGGGGGGACTGCAGCTGGCACACACCCACTCCTGAAGCCCACTGGGGCGGTCCAAGGGCTATGAGCTCGGAGCTCGGGCACGGGCTGTCCCAGCAGGGCCTCGCGAGGGTGGACCGATATGCTCCCGGACCAAAAGTGTTGTAAAGGCCCAGGGCACGACCCTGCTGCGACCCCCAGCACCTCCTGGGTGCCCGCCACCACCCTTGGGCCGGGATGAGGTGCCACCTTGTGCGTGGAAGCCCCGCCCAGAGGCAAGAAGCCCCCAAGGCCCGAGGGCGCGCCCGACCCTGCAGCCCTGCTGCAGCCACAGGGAACGGGATGTCTGAGAGGGCAGCCCCCACTGCCCAAGCCTCCGCTGGCAGTTCCCCGAAGGGCTGGTGGCGGCTGCGCCTCAGCAGCCAGCCTCCCTCCCACCCTCCCTGCCTCCCTCTGGTCGGGCACTGCAAGCCACACAGCCACTTGTGTCCCCTGTGTCCCTGGAGGCCGCAGCGCGTTTTGGGTTTTGGAGCGGACGGGCCCCTCTCGGCTTCCGTAGTCCATTTGCCCCCGGAGCCCGCCAGACCCCTGGCTCTAGGAGGCTGCCCAGGCGGTGCTGCCAACTGCCCCCAGGTGCTAGCTAGCGGCAGTGGCAGCGGCCGGCCACGGGGGGAGCACACACACCTGCGGGTGTCCCTGGGCCGCACACGCGGACTGCCCCGCGCCTCCGTGGGTTGCAAATGAGCCCTCCGGGAACACTTGCCTGCCCTAGGGGCTTGTCGGGCGGGGCCGACACAGGGTGGGTGAGTGGGGGGGGACTGCAGCTGGCACACACCCACTCCTGAAGCCCACTGGGGCGGTCCAAGGGCTATGAGCTCGGAGCTCGGGCACGGGCTGTCCCAGCAGGGCCTCGCGAGGGTGGACCGATATGCTCCCGGACCAAAAGTGTTGTAAAGGCCCAGGGCACGACCCTGCTGCGACCCCCAGCACCTCCTGGGTGCCCGCCACCACCCTTGGGCCGGGATGAGGTGCCACCTTGTGCGTGGAAGCCCCGCCCAGAGGCAAGAAGCCCCCAAGGCCCGAGGGCGCGCCCGACCCTGCAGCCCTGCTGCAGCCACAGGGAACGGGATGTCTGAGAGGGCAGCCCCCACTGCCCAAGCCTCCGCTGGCAGTTCCCCGAAGGGCTGGTGGCGGCTGCGCCTCAGCAGCCAGCCTCCCTCCCACTCTCCCTGCCTCCCTCTGGTCGGGCACTGCAAGCCACACAGCCACTTGTGTCCCCTGTGTCCCTGGAGGCCGCAGCGCGTTTTGGGTTTTGGAGCGGACAGGCCCCTCTCGGCTTCCGTAGTCCATTTGCCCCCGGAGCCCGCCAGACCCCTGGCTCTAGGAGGCTGCCCAGGCGGTGCTGCCAACTGCCCCCAGGTGCTGGCTAGCGGTAGCGGCCGGCCACGGGGGGAGCACACACACATACGGGTGTCCCCGGGCCGCACACACGGACTGCCCCGCGCCTCCGTGGGTTGCAAATGAGCCCTCCGGGAACCCTTGCCTGCCCTAGGGGCTTGTCGGGCGGGGCCGACGCAGGGTGGGTGAGTGGGGGGGGACTGCTGCTGGCACACACCCACTCCTGAAGCCCACTGGGGCGGTCCA
This sequence comes from Lepus europaeus, assembly GCF_033115175.1. NCBI lineage: Eukaryota > Metazoa > Chordata > Mammalia > Lagomorpha > Leporidae > Lepus > Lepus europaeus. Next base: position 334,540 of record NW_026909046.1, read on the forward strand.
AGGGCTATGAACTCGGAGCTCGGGCACGGGCTGTCCCAGCAGGGCCTCGCGAGGGTGGACCGATATGCTCCCGGACCAAAAGTGTTGTAAAGGCCCAGGGCACGACTCTCCTGCGACCCCCAGCACCTCCTGGGTGCCCGCCACCACCCTTGGGCCGGGATGAGGTGTGCCACCTTGTGCGTGGAAGCCCCGCCCAGAGGCTAGAAGCCCCCAAGGCCGGAGGGCGCGCCCGACCCTGCAGCCCTGCTGCAGCCACAGGGAACGGGATGTCTGAGAGGGCAGCCCCCACTGCCCAAGCCTCCGCTGGCAGTTCCCCGAAGGGCTGGTGGCGGCTGCGCCTCAGCAGCCAGCCTCCCTCCCACCCTCCCTGCCTCCCTCTGGTCGGGCACTGCAAGCCACACAGCCACTTGTGTCCCCTGTGTCCCTGGAGGCCGCAGCGCGTTTTGGGTTTTGGAGCGGACGGGCCCCTCTCGGCTTCCGTAGTCCAATTGCCCCCAGAGCCCGCCAGACCCCTGGCTCTAGGAGGCTGCCCAGGCGGTGCTGCCAACTGCCCCCAGGTGCTAGCTAGCGGCAGTGGCAGCGGCCGGCCACGGGGGGAGCACACACACCTGCGGGTGTCCCCGGGCCGCACACACGGACTGCCCCGCGCCTCCGTGGGTTGCAAATGAGCCCTCCCTCCGGGAACCCTTGCCTGCCCTAGGGGCTTGTCGGGCGGGGCCGACGCAGGGTGGGTGAGTGGGGGGGGACTGCTGCTGGCACACACCCACTCCTGAAGCCCACTGGGGCGGTCCAAGGGCTATGAGCTCGGAGCTCGGGCACGGGCTGTCCCAGCAGGGCCTCCCGAGGGTGGACCGATATGCTCCCGGACCAAAAGTGTTGTAAAGGCCCAGGGCACGACTCTCCTGCGACCCCCAGCACCTCCTGGGTGCCCGCCACCACCCTTGGGCCGGGATGAGGTGCCACCTTGTGCGTGGAAGCCCCGCCCAGAGGCAAGAAGCCCCCAAGGCCCGAGGGCGCGCCCGACCCTGCAGCCCTGCTGCAGCCACAGGGAACGGGATGTCTGAGAGGGCAGCCCCCACTGCCCAAGCCTCCGCTGGCAGTTCCCCGAAGGGCTGGTGGCGGCTGCGCCTCAGCAGCCAGCCTCCCTCCCACCCTCCCTGCCTCCCTCTGGTCGGGCACTGCAAGCCACACAGCCACTTGTGTCCCCTGTGTCCCTGGAGGCCGCAGCGCGTTTTGGGTTTTGGAGCGGACGGGCCCCTCTCGGCTTCCGTAGTCCATTTGCCCCCGGAGCCCGCCAGACCCCTGGCTCTAGGAGGCTGCCCAGGCGGTGCTGCCAACTGCCCCCAGGTGCTAGCTAGCGGCAGTGGCAGCGGCCGGCCACGGGGGGAGCACACACACCTGCGGGTGTCCCTGGGCCGCACACGCGGACTGCCCCGCGCCTCCGTGGGTTGCAAATGAGCCCTCCGGGAACACTTGCCTGCCCTAGGGGCTTGTCGGGCGGGGCCGACACAGGGTGGGTGAGTGGGGGGGGACTGCAGCTGGCACACACCCACTCCTGAAGCCCACTGGGGCGGTCCAAGGGCTATGAGCTCGGAGCTCGGGCACGGGCTGTCCCAGCAGGGCCTCCCGAGGGTGGACCGATATGCTCCCGGACCAAAAGTGTTGTAAAGGCCCAGGGCACGACCCTGCTGCGACCCCCAGCACCTCCTGGGTGCCCGCCACCACCCTTGGGCCGGGATGAGGTGCCACCTTGTGCGTGGAAGCCCCGCCCAGAGGCAAGAAGCCCCCAAGGCCCGAGGGCGCGCCCGACCCTGCAGCCCTGCTGCAGCCACAGGGAACGGGATGTCTGAGAGGGCAGCCCCCACTGCCCAAGCCTCCGCTGGCAGTTCCCCGAAGGGCTGGTGGCGGCTGCGCCTCAGCAGCCAGCCTCCCTCCCACCCTCCCTGCCTCCCTCTGGTCGGGCACTGCAAGCCACACAGCCACTTGTGTCCCCTGTGTCCCTGGAGGCCGCAGCGCGTTTTGGGTTTTGGAGCGGACGGGCCCCTCTCGGCTTCCGTAGTCCATTTGCCCCCGGAGCCCGCCAGACCCCTGGCTCTAGGAGGCTGCCCAGGCGGTGCTGCCAACTGCCCCCAGGTGCTAGCTAGCGGCAGTGGCAGCGGCCGGCCACGGGGGGAGCACACACACCTGCGGGTGTCCCTGGGCCGCACACGCGGACTGCCCCGCGCCTCCGTGGGTTGCAAATGAGCCCTCCGGGAACACTTGCCTGCCCTAGGGGCTTGTCGGGCGGGGCCGACACAGGGTGGGTGAGTGGGGGGGGACTGCAGCTGGCACACACCCACTCCTGAAGCCCACTGGGGCGGTCCAAGGGCTATGAGCTCGGAGCTCGGGCACGGGCTGTCCCAGCAGGGCCTCGCGAGGGTGGACCGATATGCTCCCGGACCAAAAGTGTTGTAAAGGCCCAGGGCACGACCCTGCTGCGACCCCCAGCACCTCCTGGGTGCCCGCCACCACCCTTGGGCCGGGATGAGGTGCCACCTTGTGCGTGGAAGCCCCGCCCAGAGGCAAGAAGCCCCCAAGGCCCGAGGGCGCGCCCGACCCTGCAGCCCTGCTGCAGCCACAGGGAACGGGATGTCTGAGAGGGCAGCCCCCACTGCCCAAGCCTCCGCTGGCAGTTCCCCGAAGGGCTGGTGGCGGCTGCGCCTCAGCAGCCAGCCTCCCTCCCACTCTCCCTGCCTCCCTCTGGTCGGGCACTGCAAGCCACACAGCCACTTGTGTCCCCTGTGTCCCTGGAGGCCGCAGCGCGTTTTGGGTTTTGGAGCGGACAGGCCCCTCTCGGCTTCCGTAGTCCATTTGCCCCCGGAGCCCGCCAGACCCCTGGCTCTAGGAGGCTGCCCAGGCGGTGCTGCCAACTGCCCCCAGGTGCTGGCTAGCGGTAGCGGCCGGCCACGGGGGGAGCACACACACATACGGGTGTCCCCGGGCCGCACACACGGACTGCCCCGCGCCTCCGTGGGTTGCAAATGAGCCCTCCGGGAACCCTTGCCTGCCCTAGGGGCTTGTCGGGCGGGGCCGACGCAGGGTGGGTGAGTGGGGGGGGACTGCTGCTGGCACACACCCACTCCTGAAGCCCACTGGGGCGGTCCAAGGGCTATGAAGTCGGAGCTCGGGCACGGGCTGTCCCAGCAGGGCCTCGCGAGGGTGGACCGATATGCTCCCGGACCAAAAGTGTTGTAAAGGCCCAGGGCACGACTCTCCTGCGACCCCCAGCACCTCCTGGGTGCCCGCCACCACCCTTGGGCCGGGATGAGGTGTGCCACCTTGTGCGTGGAAGCCCCGCCCAGAGGCTAGAAGCCCCCAAGGCCGGAGGGCGCGCCCGACCCTGCAGCCCTGCTGCAGCCACAGGGAACGGGATGTCTGAGAGGGCAGCCCCCACTGCCCAAGCCTCCGCTGGCAGTTCCCCGAAGGGCTGGTGGCGGCTGCGCCTCAGCAGCCAGCCTCCCTCCCACCCTCCCTGCCTCCCTCTGGTCGGGCACTGCAAGCCACACAGCCACTTGTGTCCCCTGTGTCCCTGGAGGCCGCAGCGCGTTTTGGGTTTTGGAGCGGACGGGCCCCTCTCGGCTTCCGTAGTCCAATTGCCCCCAGAGCCCGCCAGACCCCTGGCTCTAGGAGGCTGCCCAGGCGGTGCTGCCAACTGCCCCCAGGTGCTAGCTAGCGGCAGTGGCAGCGGCCGGCCACGGGGGGAGCACACACACCTGCGGGTGTCCCCGGGCCGCACACACGGACTGCCCCGCGCCTCCGTGGGTTGCAAATGAGCCCTCCCTCCGGGAACCCTTGCCTGCCCTAGGGGCTTGTCGGGCGGGGCTGACGCAGGGTGGGTGAGTGGGGGGGGACTGCTGCTGGCACACACCCACTCCTGAAGCCCACTGGGGCGGTCCAAGGGCTATGAGCTCGGAGCTCGGGCACGGGCTGTCCCAGCAGGGCCTCCCGAGGGTGGACCGATATGCTCCCGGACCAAAAGTGTTGTAAAGGCCCAGGGCACGACTCTCCTGCGACCCCCAGCACCTCCTGGGTGCCCGCCACCACCCTTGGGCCGGGATGAGGTGCCACCTTGTGCGTGGAAGCCCCGCCCAGAGGCAAGAAGCCCCCAAGGCCCGAGGGCGCGCCCGACCCTGCAGCCCTGCTGCAGCCACAGGGAACGGGATGTCTGAGAGGGCAGCCCCCACTGCCCAAGCCTCCGCTGGCAGTTCCCCGAAGGGCTGGTGGCGGCTGCGCCTCAGCAGCCAGCCTCCCTCCCACCCTCCCTGCCTCCCTCTGGTCGGGCACTGCAAGCCACACAGCCACTTGTGTCCCCTGTGTCCCTGGAGGCCGCAGCGCGTTTTGGGTTTTGGAGCGGACGGGCCCCTCTCGGCTTCCGTAGTCCATTTGCCCCCGGAGCCCGCCAGACCCCTGGCTCTAGGAGGCTGCCCAGGCGGTGCTGCCAACTGCCCCCAGGTGCTAGCTAGCGGCAGTGGCAGCGGCCGGCCACGGGGGGAGCACACACACCTGCGGGTGTCCCTGGGCCGCACACGCGGACTGCCCCGCGCCTCCGTGGGTTGCAAATGAGCCCTCCGGGAACACTTGCCTGCCCTAGGGGCTTGTCGGGCGGGGCCGACACAGGGTGGGTGAGTGGGGGGGGACTGCAGCTGGCACACACCCACTCCTGAAGCCCACTGGGGCGGTCCAAGGGCTATGAGCTCGGAGCTCGGGCACGGGCTGTCCCAGCAGGGCCTCGCGAGGGTGGACCGATATGCTCCCGGACCAAAAGTGTTGTAAAGGCCCAGGGCACGACCCTGCTGCGACCCCCAGCACCTCCTGGGTGCCCGCCACCACCCTTGGGCCGGGATGAGGTGCCACCTTGTGCGTGGAAGCCCCGCCCAGAGGCAAGAAGCCCCCAAGGCCCGAGGGCGCGCCCGACCCTGCAGCCCTGCTGCAGCCACAGGGAACGGGATGTCTGAGAGGGCAGCCCCCACTGCCCAAGCCTCCGCTGGCAGTTCCCCGAAGGGCTGGTGGCGGCTGCGCCTCAGCAGCCAGCCTCCCTCCCACTCTCCCTGCCTCCCTCTGGTCGGGCACTGCAAGCCACACAGCCACTTGTGTCCCCTGTGTCCCTGGAGGCCGCAGCGCGTTTTGGGTTTTGGAGCGGACAGGCCCCTCTCGGCTTCCGTAGTCCATTTGCCCCCGGAGCCCGCCAGACCCCTGGCTCTAGGAGGCTGCCCAGGCGGTGCTGCCAACTGCCCCCAGGTGCTGGCTAGCGGTAGCGGCCGGCCACGGGGGGAGCACACACACATACGGGTGTCCCCGGGCCGCACACACGGACTGCCCCGCGCCTCCGTGGGTTGCAAATGAGCCCTCCGGGAACCCTTGCCTGCCCTAGGGGCTTGTCGGGCGGGGCCGACGCAGGGTGGGTGAGTGGGGGGGGACTGCTGCTGGCACACACCCACTCCTGAAGCCCACTGGGGCGGTCCAAGGGCTATGAACTCGGAGCTCGGGCACGGGCTGTCCCAGCAGGGCCTCGCGAGGGTGGACCGATATGCTCCCGGACCAAAAGTGTTGTAAAGGCCCAGGGCACGACTCTCCTGCGACCCCCAGCACCTCCTGGGTGCCCGCCACCACCCTTGGGCCGGGATGAGGTGTGCCACCTTGTGCGTGGAAGCCCCGCCCAGAGGCTAGAAGCCCCCAAGGCCGGAGGGCGCGCCCGACCCTGCAGCCCTGCTGCAGCCACAGGGAACGGGATGTCTGAGAGGGCAGCCCCCACTGCCCAAGCCTCCGCTGGCAGTTCCCCGAAGGGCTGGTGGCGGCTGCGCCTCAGCAGCCAGCCTCCCTCCCACCCTCCCTGCCTCCCTCTGGTCGGGCACTGCAAGCCACACAGCCACTTGTGTCCCCTGTGTCCCTGGAGGCCGCAGCGCGTTTTGGGTTTTGGAGCGGACGGGCCCCTCTCGGCTTCCGTAGTCCAATTGCCCCCAGAGCCCGCCAGACCCCTGGCTCTAGGAGGCTGCCCAGGCGGTGCTGCCAACTGCCCCCAGGTGCTAGCTAGCGGCAGTGGCAGCGGCCGGCCACGGGGGGAGCACACACACCTGCGGGTGTCCCCGGGCCGCACACACGGACTGCCCCGCGCCTCCGTGGGTTGCAAATGAGCCCTCCCTCCGGGAACCCTTGCCTGCCCTAGGGGCTTGTCGGGCGGGGCCGACGCAGGGTGGGTGAGTGGGGGGGGACTGCTGCTGGCACACACCCACTCCTGAAGCCCACTGGGGCGGTCCAAGGGCTATGAGCTCGGAGCTCGGGCACGGGCTGTCCCAGCAGGGCCTCGCGAGGGTGGACCGATATGCTCCCGGACCAAAAGTGTTGTAAAGGCCCAGGGCACGACTCTCCTGCGACCCCCAGCACCTCCTGGGTGCCCGCCACCACCCTTGGGCCGGGATGAGGTGCCACCTTGTGCGTGGAAGCCCCGCCCAGAGGCTAGAAGCCCCCAAGGCCGGAGGGCGCGCCCGATCCTGCAGCCCTGCTGCAGCCACAGGGAACGGGATGTCTGAGAGGGCAGCCCCCACTGCCCAAGCCTCCGCTGGCAGTTCCCCGAAGGGCTGGTGGCGGCTGCGCCTCAGCAGCCAGCCTCCCTCCCACCCTCCCTGCCTCCCTCTGGTCGGGCACTGCAAGCCACACAGCCACTTGTGTCCCCTGTGTCCCTGGAGGCCGCAGCGCGTTTTGGGTTTTGGAGCGGACGGGCCCCTCTAAGCTTCCATAGTCCATTTGCCCCCAGATCCCGCCAGACCCCTGTCTCTAGGAGGCTGCCCAGGCGGTGCTGCCAACTGCCCCCAGGTGCTAGCTAGCGGCAGTGGCAGCGGCCGGCCACGGGGGGAGCACACACACCTGCGGGTGTCCCCGGGCCGCACACACGGACTGCCCCGCGCCTCCCTGGGTTGCAAATGAGCCCTCCGGGAACCCTTCCTGCCCTAGGGGCTTGTCGGGCGGGTCCGACGCAGGGTGGGTGAGTGGGGGGGGACTGCTGCTGGCACACACCCACTCCTGAAGCCCACTGGGGCGGTCCAAGGGCTATGAGCTCGGAGCTCGGGCACGGGCTGTCCCAGCAGGGCCTCGCGAGGGTGGACCGATATGCTCCCGGACCAAAAGTGTTGTAAAGGCCCAGGGCACGACTCTCCCGCGACCCCCAGCACCTCCTGGGTGCCCGCCACCACCCTTGGGCCGGGATGAGGTGCCACCTTGTGCGTGGAAGCCCCGCCCAGAGGCAAGAAGCCCCCAAGGCCCGAGGGCGCGCCTGACCCTGCAGCCCTGCTGCAGCCACAGGGAACGGGATGTCTGAGAGGGCAGCCCCCACTGCCCAAGCCTCCGCTGGCAGTTCCCCGAAGGGCTGGTGGCGGCTGCGCCTCAGCAGCCAGCCTCCCTCCCACCCTCCCTGCCTCCCTCTGGTCGGGCACTGCAAGCCACACAGCCACTTGTGTCCCCTGTGTCCCTGGAGGCCGCAGCGCGTTTTGGGTTTTGGAGCGGACGGGCCCCTCTCGGCTTCCGTAGTCCATTTGCCCCCGGAGCCCGCCAGACCCCTGGCTCTAGGAGGCTGCCCAGGCGGTGCTGCCAACTGCCCCCAGGTGCTAGCTAGCGGCAGTGGCAGCGGCCGGCCACGGGGGGAGCACACACACCTGCGGGTGTCCCCGGGCCGCACACACGGACTGCCCCGCGCCTCCCTGGGTTGCAAATGAGCCCTCCGGGAACCCTTGCCTGCCCTAGGGGCTTGTCGGGCGGGGCCGACGCAGGGTGGGTGAGTGGGGGGGGACTGCTGCTGGCACACACCCACTCCTGAAGCCCACTGGGGCAGTCCAAGGGCTATGAGCTAGGAGCTCGCGCACGGGCTGTCCCAGCAGGGCCTCCCGAGGGTGGACCGATATGCTCCCGGACCAAAAGTGTTGTAAAGGCCCAGGGCACGACCCTGCTGCGACCCCCAGCACCTCCTGGGTGCCCGCCACCACCCTTGGGCCGGGATGAGGTGCCACCTTGTGCGTGGAAGCCCCGCCCAGAGGCAAGAAGCCCCCAAGGCCCGAGGGCGCGCCCGACCCTGCAGCCCTGCTGCAGCCACAGGGAACGGGATGTCTGAGAGGGCAGCCCCCACTGCCCAAGCCTCCGCTGGCAGTTCCCCAAAGGGCTGGTAGCGGCTGCGCCTCAGCAGCCAGCCTCCCTCCCACCCTCCCTGCCTCCCTCTGGTCAGGCACTGCAAGCCACACAGCCACTTGTGTCCCCTGTGTCCCTGGAGGCCGCAGCGCGTTTTGGGTTTTGGAGCGGACGGGCCCCTCTCGGCTTCCATAGTCCATTTGCCCCCGGAGCCCGCCAGACCCCTGGCTCTAGGAGGCTGCCCAGGCGGTGCTGCCAACTGCCCCCAGGTGCTAGCTAGCGGCAGTGGCAGCGGCCGGCCACGGGGGGAGCACACACACCTGCGGGTGTCCCCGGGCCGCACACACGGACTGCCCCGCGCCTCCGTGGGTTGCAAATGAGCCCTCCGGGAACCCTTGTCTGCCCTACGGGCTTGTCGGGCGGGGACGACGAAGGGTGGGTGAGTGGGGGGGGACTGCTGCTGGCACACACCCACTCCTGAAGCCCACTGGGGCGGTCCAAGGGCTATGAGCTCGGAGCTCGGGCACGGGCTGTCCCAGCAGGGCCTCGCGAGGGTGGACCGATATGCTCCCGGACCAAAAGTGTTGTAAAGGCCCAGGGCACGACTCTCCTGCGACCCCCAGCACCTCCTGGGTGCCCGCCACCACCCTTGGGCCGGGATGAGGTGCCACCTTGTGCGTGGAAGCCCCGCCCAGAGGCAAGAAGCCCCCAAGGCCCGAGGGCGCGCCCGACCCTGCAGCCCTGCTGCAGCCACAGGGAACGGGATGTCTGAGAGGGCAGCCCCCACTGCCCAAGCCTCCGCTGGCAGTTCCCCGAAGGGCTGGTGGCGGCTGCGCCTCAGCAGCCAGCCTCCCTCCCACCCTCCCTGACTCCCTCTGGTCGGGCACTGCAAGCCACACAGCCACTTGTGTCCCCTGTGTCCCTGGAGGCCGCAGCGCATTTTGGGTTTTAGAGCGGACTGGCCCCTCTCGGATTCCGTAGTCCATTTGCCCCCGGAGCCCGCCAGACCCCTGCCTCTAGGAGGCTGCCCAGGCGGTGCTGCCAACTGCCCCCAGGTGCTGGCTAGCGGCAGCGGCCGGCCACGGGGGGAGCACACACACATGCGGGTGTCCCCGGGCCGCACACACAGACTGCCCCGGGCCTCCGCGGGTTGCAAATGAGCCCTCTGGGAACCCTTGCCAGCCCTAGGGGCTTGTCAGGCGCGGCCGACGCCCAGGGACCGACCCTGCTGCGACCCCCAGAACCTCCTGGGTTCCCGCCACCACCCTTGGGCCGGGATGAGGTGCCACCTTGTGCGTGGAAGCCCCGCCCAGAGGCAAGAAGCCCCCAAGGCCCGAGGGCGCGCCCGACCCTGCAGCCCTGCTGCAGCCACAGGGAACGGGATGTCTGAGAGGGCAGCCCCCACTGCCCAAGCCTCCGCTGGCAGTTCCCCGAAGGGCTGGTGGCGGCTGCGCCTCAGCAGCCAGCCTCCCTCCCACCCTCCCTGCCTCCCTCTGGTCGGGCACTGCAAGCCACACAGCCACTTGTGTCCCCTGTGTCCCTGGAGGCCGCAGCGCGTTTTGGGTTTTGGAGCGGACGGGCATCTCTCGGCTTCCGTAGTCCATTTGCCCCCGGAGCCCGCCAGAATCCTGGCTCTAGGAGGCTGCCCAGGCGGTGCTGCCAACTGCCCCCAGGTGCTGGCTAGCGGCAGCGGCCGGCCACGGGGGGAGCACACATACATGCGGATGTCCCCGGGCCGCACACACAGACAGCCCCGGGCCTCCGCGGGTTGCAAATGAGCCCTCTAAGAACCCTTGCCTACCCTAGGGGCTTGTCAGGTGCGGCCGACGCCCAGGGACCGACCCTGCTGCGACCCCCAGCACCTCCTGGGTGCCCGCCACCACCCTTGGGCCGGGATGAGGTGCCACCTTGTGCGTGGAAGCCCCGCCCAGAGGCAAGAAGCCCCCAAGGCCCGAGGGCGCGCCCGACCCTGCAGCCCTGCTGCAGCCACAGGGAACGGGATGTCTGAGAGGGCAGCCCCCACTGCCCAAGCCTCCGCTGGCAGTTCCCCGAAGGGCTGGTGGCGGCTGCGCCTCAGCAGCCAGCCTCCCTCCCACCCTCCCTGCCTCCCTCTGGTCGGGCACTGCAAGCCACACAGCCACTTGTGTCCCCTGTGTCCCTGGAGGCCGCAGCGCGTTTTGGGTTTTGGAGCGGACGGGCCCCTCTCGGATTCCGTAGTCCATTTGCCCCCGGAGCCCGCCAGACCCCTGGCTCTAGGAGGCTGCCCAGGCCGTGCTGCCAACTGCCCCCAGGTGCTGGCTAGCGGAAGCGGCCGGCCACGGGGGGAGCACACACACATGCGGGTGTCCCCGGGCCGCACACACAGACTGCCCCGGGCATCCGCGGGTTGCAAATGAGTCCTCTGGGAACCCTTGCCTGCCCTAGGGTCTTGTCAGGCGCGGCCGACGCCCAGGGACCGACCCTGCTGCGACCCCCAGCACCTCCTGGGTGCACGCCACCACCCTTGGGCCGGGATGAGGTGCCACCTTGTGCGTGGAAGTCCCGCCCAGAGGCAAGAAGCCCCCAAGGCCCGAGGGCGCGCCCGACCCTGCAGCCCTGCTGCAGCCACAGGGAACGGGATGTCTGAGAGGGCAGCCTCCACTGCCCAAGCCTCCGCTGACAGTTCCCCGAAGGGCTGGTGGCGGCTGCGCCTCAGCAGCCAGCCTCCCTCCCACCCTCCCTGCCTCCCTCTGGTCGGGCACTGCAAGCCACACAGCCACTTGTGTCCCCTGTGTCCCTAGAGGCCGCAGCGCGTTTTGGGTTTTGGAGTGGACGGGCCCCTCTCGGCTTCCATAGTCCATTTGCCCCCAGAGCCCGCCAGACCCCTGGCTCTAGGAGGCTGCCCAGGCGGTGCTGCCAACTGCCCCCAGGTGCTAGCTAGCGGCAGTGGCAGCGGCCGGCCACGGGGGGAGCACACACACCTGCGGGTGTCCCCAGGCCGCACACACGGACTGCCCCGCGCCTCCGTGGGTTGCAAATGAGCCCTCCGGGAACCCTTCCTGCCCTAGGGGCTTGTCGGGCGGGGCCGACGCAGGGTGGGTGAGTGGGGGGGGACTGCTGCTGGCACACACCTACTCCTGAAGCCCACTGGGGCGGTCCAAGGGCTATGAGCTCGGAGCTCGGGCACGGGCTGTCCCAGCAGGGCCTCGCGATGGTGGACTGATATGCTCCCAGACCCAAAGTGTTGTAAAGGCCCAGGGCACGGCTCTCCTGCGACCCCCAGCACCTCCTGGGTGCCCGCCACCAGCCTTGGGCCGGGATGAGGTGCCACCTTGTGCGTGGAAGCCCCGCCCAGAGGCAAGAAGCCCCCAAGGCCCGAGGGCGCGCCCGACCCTGCAGCCCTGCTGCAGCCACAGGGAACGTGATGTCTGAGAGGGCAGCCCCCACTGCCCAAGCCTCCGCTGGCAGTTCCCCGAAGGGCTGGTGGCGGCTGCGCCTCAGCAGCCAGCCTCCCTCCCACCCTCCCTGCCTCCCTCTGGTCGGGCACTGCAAGCCACACAGCCACTTGTGTCCCCTGTGTCCCTGGAGGCCGCAGCGCGTTTTGGGTTTTGGAGCGGACGGGCCCCTCTCGGCTTCCGTAGTCCATTTGCACCCAGAGCCCGCCAGACCCCTGGCTCTAGGAGGCTGCCCAGGCGGTGCTGCCAACTGCCCCCAGGTGCTAGCTAGCGGCAGATGCAGCGGCCGGCCACGGGGGGAGCACACACACTTGCGGATGTCCCTGGGCCGCACACACGGACTGAACCGCGCCTCCGTGGGTTGCAAATGAGCCCTCCGGGAACCCTTGCCTGCCCTAGGGGCTTGTCGGGCGGGTCCGACGCAGGGTGGGTGAGTGGGGGGGGACTGCTGCTGGCACACACCTACTCCTGAAGCCCACTGTGGTGGTCCAAGAGCTATGAGCTCGGAGCTCGGGCACGGGCTGTCCCAGCAGGGCCTCGCGAGTGTGGACCGATATGCTCCCGGACCAAAAGTGTTGTAAAGGCCCAGGGCACGACCCTGCTGCGACCCCCAGCACCTCCTGGGTGCACGCCACCACCCTTGGGCCGGGATGAGGTGCCACCTTGTGCGTGGAAGTCCCGCCCAGAGGCAAGAAGCCCCCAAGGCCCGAGGGCGCGCCCGACCCTGCAGCCCTGCTGCAGCCACAGGGAACGGGATGTCTGAGAGGGCAGCCCCCCTGCCCAAGCCTCCGCTGGCAGTTCCCCGAAGGGCTGGTGGCGGCTGCGCCTCAGCAGCCAGCCTGCCTCCCACCCTCCCTGCCTCCCTCTGGTCGGGCACTGCAAGCCACACAGCCACTTGTGTCCCCTGTGTCCCTGGGGGCCGCAGCGCGTTTTGGGTTTTGGAGCGGACGGGCCCCTCTCGGCTTCCGTAGTCCATTTGCCCCCAGAGCCCGCCAGACCCCTGGCTCTAGGAGGCTGCCCAGGCGGTGCTGCCAACTGCCCCCAGGTGCTAGCTAGCGGCAGTGGCAGCGGCCGGCCACGGGGGGAGCACACACACCTGCGGGTATCCCCGGGCCGCACACACGGACTGCCCCGCGCCTCCGTGGGTTGCAAATGAGCCCTCCGGGAACCCTTGCCTGCACTAGGGGCTTGTCGGGCGGGGCCGACGCAGGGTGGGTGAGTGGGGGGGGACTGCTGCTGGCACACACCCACTCCTGAAGCCCACTGGGGCGGTCCAAGGGCTATGAGCTCGGAGCTCGGGCACGGGCTGTCCCAGCAGGGCCTCGCGAGGGTGGACCGATATGCTCCCGGACCAAAAGTGTTGTAAAGGCCCAGGGCACGACTCTCCTGCGACCCCCAGCACCTCCTGGGTGCCCGCCACCACCCTTGGGCCGGGATGAGGTGCCACCTTGTGCGTGGAAGCCCCGCCTAGAGGCAAGAAGCCCCCAAGGCCCGAGGGCGCGCCCGACCCTGCAGCCCTGCTGCAGCCACAGGGAACGGGATGTCTGAGAGGGCAGCCCCCACTGCCCAAGCCTCCGCTGGCAGTTCCCCGAAGGGCTGGTGGCGGCTGCGCCTCAGCAGCCAGCCTCCCTCCCACCCTCCCTGCCTCCCTCTGGTCGGGCACTGCAAGCCACACAGCCACTTGTGTCCCCTGTGTCCCTGGAGGCCGCAGCGCGTTTTGGGTTTTGGAGCGGACGGGCCCCTCTCGGATTCCGTAGTCCATTTGCCCCCGGAGCCCGCCAGACCCCTGGCTCTAGGAGGCTGCCCAGGCCGTGCTGCCAACTGCCCCCAGGTGCTGGCTAGCGGAAGCGGCCGGCCACGGGGGGAGCACACACACATGCGGGTGTCCCCGGGCCGCACACACAGACTGCCCCGGGCATCCGCGGGTTGCAAATGAGTCCTCTGGGAACCCTTGCCTGCCCTAGGGGCTTGTCAGGCGCGGCCGACACCCAGGGACCGACCCTGCTGCGACCCCCAGCACCTCCTGGGTGCACGCCACCACCCTTGGGCCGGGATGAGGTGCCACCTTGTGCGTGGAAGTCCCGCCCAGAGGCAAGAAGCCCCCAAGGCCCGAGGGCGCGCCCGACCCTGCAGCCCTGCTGCAGCCACAGGGAACGGGATGTCTGAGAGGGCAGCCTCCACTGCCCAAGCCTCCGCTGACAGTTCCCCGAAGGGCTGGTGGCGGCTGCGCCTCAGCAGCCAGCCTCCCTCCCACCCTCCCTGCCTCCCTCTGGTCGGGCACTGCAAGCCACACAGCCACTTGTGTCCCCTGTGTCCCTGGAGGCCGCAGCGCGTTTTGGGTTTTGGAGCGGACGGGACCCTCTCGGCTTCCGTAGTCCATTTGCCCCCGGAGCCCGCCAGACCCCTGGCTCTAGGAGGCTGCCCAGGCGGTGCTGCCAACTGCCCCCAGGTGCTAGCTAGCGGCAGTGGCAGCGGCTGGCCACGGGGGGAGCACACACACCTGCGGGTGTCCCCGGGCCGCACACACGGACTGCCCCGCGCCTCCGTGGGTTGCAAATGAGCCCTCCGGGAACCCTTGCCTGCCCTAGGGGCTTGTCGGGCGGGGCCGACGCAGGGTGGGTGAGTGGGGGGGGACTGCTGCTGGCACACACCCACTCCTGAAGCCCACTGGGGCGGTCCAAGGGCTATGAGCTCGGAGCTCGGGCACGGGCTGTCCCAGCAGGGCCTCGCGAGGGTGGACCGATATGCTCCAGGACCAAAAGTGTTGTAAAGGCCCAGGGCACGACTCTCCTGCGACCCCCAGCACCTCCTGGGTGCCCGCCACCACCCTTGGGCCGGGATGAGGTGCCACCTTGTGCGTGGAAGCCCCGCCCAGAGGCAAGAAGTCCCCAAGGCCCGAGGGCGTGCCCGACCCTGCAGCCCTGCTGCAGCCACAGGGAACGGGATGTCTGAGAGGGCAGCCCCCACTGCCCAAGCCTCCGCTGGCAGTTCCCCGAAGGGCTGGTGGCGGCTGCGCCTCAGCAGCCAGCCTCCCTCCCACCCTCCCTGCCTCCCTCTGGTCGGGCACTGCAAGCCACACAGCCACTTGTGTCCCCTGTGTCCCTGGAGGCCGCAGCGCGTTTTGGGTTTTGGAGCGGACGGGCCCCTCTCGGATTCCGTAGTCCATTTGCCCCCAGAGCCCGCCAGACCCCTGGCTCTAGGAGGCTGCCCAGGCCGTGCTGCCAACTGCCCCCAGGTGCTGGCTAGCGGAAGCGGCAGGCCACGGGGGGAGCACACACACATGCGGGTGTCCCCGGGCCGCACACACAGACTGCCCCGGGCATCCGCGGGTTGCAAATGAGTCCTCTGGGAACCCTTGCCTGCCCTAGGGGCTTGTCAGGCCAGGCCGACGCCCAGGGACCGACCCTGCTGCGACCCCCAGCACCTCCTGGGTGCACGCCACCACCCTTGGGCCGGGATGAGGTGCCACCTTGTGCGTGGAAGTCCCGCCCAGAGGCAAGAAGCCCCCAAGGCCCGAGGGCGCGCCCGACCCTGCAGCCCTGCTGCAGCCACAGGGAACGGGATGTCTGAGAGGGCAGCCCCCACTGCCCAAGCCTCCGCTGGCAGTTCCCCGAAGGGCTGGTGGTGGCTGCGCGTCAGCAGCCAGCCTCCCTCCCACCCTCCCTGCCTCCCTCTGGTCAGGCACTGCAAGCCACACAGCCACTTGTGTCCCCTGTGTCCCTGGAGGCCGCAGCGCGTTTTTGGTTTTGGAGAGGACGTGCCCATCTCGGCTTCCGTAGTCCATTTGCACCCGGAGCCCGCCAGACCCCTGGCTCTAGGAGGCTGCCCAGGCGGTGCTGCCAACTGCCCCCAGGTGCTAGCTAGCGGCAGTGGCAGCGGCCGGCCACGGGGGGAGCACACACACCTGCGGGTGTCCCCGGGCCGCACACACGGACTGCCCCGCGCCTCCGTGGGTTGCAAATGAGCCCTCCGGGAACCCTTGCCTGCCCTAGGGGCTTCTCGGGCGGGGCCGACGCAGGGTGGGTGAGTGGGGGGGGACTGCTGCTGGCACACACCCACTCCTGAAGCCCATTGGGGCGGTCCAAGGGCTATGAGCTCGGAGCTCGGGCACGGGCTGTCCCAGCAGTGCCTCGCGAGGGTGGACCGATATGCTCCCGGACCAAAAGTGTTGTAAAGGCCCAGGGCATGACTCTCCTGAAACCCCCAGCACATCCTGGGTGCCCGCCACCACCCTTGGGCCGGGATGAGGTGCCACCTTGTGCGTGGAAGCCCCGCCCAGAGGCAAGAAGCCCCCAAGGCCCGAGGGCGCGCCCGACCCTGCAGCCCTGCTGCAGCCACAGGGAACGGGATGTCTGAGAGGGCAGCCCCCACTGCCCAAGCCTCCGCTGGCAGTTCCCCGAAGGGCTGGTGGCGGCTGCGCCTCAGCAGCCAGCCTCCCTCCCACCCTCCCTGCCTCCCTCTGGTCGGGTACTGCAAGCCACACAGCCACTTGTGTCCCCTGTGTCCCTGGAGGCCGCAGCGCGTTTTGGGTTTTGGAGCGGACGGGCCCCTCTCGGCTTCCGTAGTCCATTTGCCCCCGGAGCCCGCCAGACCCCTGGCTCTAGGAGGCTGCCCAGGCGGTGCTGCCAACTGCCCCCAGGTGCTAGCTAGCGGCAGTGGCAGCGGCCGGCCACGGGGGGAGCACACACACCTGCGGGTGTCCCCGGGCCGCACACACGGACTGCCCCGCGCCTCCGTGGGTTGCAAATGAGCCCTCCGGGAACCCTTGCCTGCCCTAGGGGCTTGTCGGGCGGGGCCGACGCAGGGTGGGTGAGTGGGGGGGGACTGCTGCTGGCACACACCCACTCCTGAAGCCCACTGGGGCGGTCCAAGGGCTATGAGCTCGGAGCTCGGGCACGGGCTGTCCCAGCAGGGCCTCGCGAGGGTGGACCGATATGCTCCCGGACCAAAAGTGTTGTAAAGGCTCAGGGCACGACTCTCCTGCGACCCCCAGCACCTCCTGGGTGCCCGCCACCACCCTTGGGCCGGGATGAGGTGCCACCTTGTGCGTGGAAGACCCGCCCAGAGGCAAGAAGCCCCCAAGGCCCGAGGGCGCACCCGACCCTGCAGCCCTGCTGCAGCCACAGGGAACGGGATGTCTGAGAGGGCAGCCCCCACTGCCCAAGCCTCCGCTGGCAGTTCCCCGAAGGGCTGGTGGTGGCTGCGCCTCAGCAGCCAGCCTCCCTCCCACCCTCCCTGCCTCCCTCTGGTCGGGCACTGCAAGCCACACAGCCACTTGTGTCCCCTGTGTCCCTGGAGGCCGCAGCGCGTTTTGGGTTTTGGAGCGGACTGGCCCCTCTCGGCTTCCGTAGTCCATTTGCCCCCGGAGCCCGCCAGACCCCTGGCTCTAGGAGGCTGCCCAGGCGGTGCTGCCAACTGCCCCCAGGTGCTGGCTAGCAGCAGCGGCCGACAAAGGCGGGAGCACACACACCTGCGGGTGTCCCCGGGCCGCACACACAGAATGCCCCGGGCCTCCGCGGGTTGCAAATGAGCCCTCTGGGAACCCTTGCCTGCCCTAGGGGCTTGTCAGGCGCGGCCTACGCCCAGGGACCGACCCTGCTGCGACCCCCAGCACCTCCTGGGTGCCCGCCACCACCCTTGGGCCGGGATGAGGTGCCACCTTGTGCGTGGAAGCCCCACCCAGAGGCAAGAAGCCCCCAAGGCCCGAGGGCGCGCCCGACCCTGCAGCCCTGCTGCAGCCACAGGGAACGGGATGTCTGAGAGGGCAGCCCCCACTGCCCAAGCCTCCGCTGGCAGTTCCCCGAAGGGCTGGTGGCGGCTGCGCCTCAGCAGCCAGCCTCCCTCCCACCCTCCCTGCCTCCCTCTGGTCGGGCACTGCAAGCCACACAGCCACTTGTGTCCCTGTGTCCCTGGAGGCCGCAGCGCGTTTTGGGTTTTGGAGCGGACGGGCCCCTCTCGGCTTCCGTAGTCCATTTGCCCCCGGAGCCCGCCAGACCCCTGGCTCTAGGAGGCTGCCCAGGCGGTGCTGCCAACTGCCCCCAGGTGCTGGCTAGCGGCAGCGGCCGGCCACGGGGGGAGCACACATACATGCGGATGTCCCCGGGCCGCACACACAGACAGCCCCGGGCCTCCGCGGGTTGCAAATGAGCCCTCTGGGAACCCTTGCCTGCCCTAGGGGCTTGTCAGGTGCGGCCGACGCCCAGGGACCGACCCTGCTGCGACCCCCAGCACCTCCTGGGTGCCCGCCACCACCCTTGGGCCGGGATGAGGTGCCACCTTGTGCGTGGAAGCCCCGCCCAGAGGCAAGAAGCCCCCAAGGCCCGAGGGCGCGCCCGACCCTGCAGCCCTGCTGCAGCCACAGGGAACGGGATGTCTGAGAGGGCAGCCCCCACTGCCCAAGCCTCCGCTGGCAGTTCCCCGAAGGGCTGGTGGCGGCTGCGCCTCAGCAGCCAGCCTCCCTCCCACCCTCCCTGCCTCCCTCTGGTCGGGCACTGCAAGCCACACAGCCACTTGTGTCCCTGTGTCCCTGGAGGCCGCAGCGCGTTTTGGGTTTTGGAGCGGACGGGCCCCTCTCGGCTTCCGTAGTCCATTTGCCCCCGGAGCCCGCCAGACCCCTGGCTCTAGGAGGCTGCCCAGGCGGTGCTGCCAACTGCCCCCAGGTGCTGGCTAGCGGCAGCGGCCGGCCACGGGGGGAGCACACATACATGCGGATGTCCCCGGGCCGCACACACAGACAGCCCCGGGCCTCCGCGGGTTGCAAATGAGCCCTCTGGGAACCCTTGCCTGCCCTAGGGGCTTGTCAGGTGCGGCCGACGCCCAGGGACCGACCCTGCTGCGACCCCCAGCACCTCCTGGGTGCCCGCCACCACCCTTGGGCCGGGATGAGGTGCCACCTTGTGCGTGGAAGCCCCGCCCAGAGGCAAGAAGCCCCCAAGGCCCGAGGGCGCGCCCGACCCTGCAGCCCTGCTGCAGCCACAGGGAACGGGATGTCTGAGAGGGCAGCCCCCACTGCCCAAGCCTCCGCTGGCAGTTCCCCGAAGGGCTGGTGGTGGCTGCGCCTCAGCAGCCAGCCTCCCTCCCACCCTCCCTGCCTCCCTCTGGTCAGGCACTGCATGCCACACAGCCACTTGTGTCCCCTGTGTCCCTGGAGGCCGCAGCGCGTTTTTGGTTTTGGAGAGGACGTGCCCATCTCGGCTTCCGTAGTCCATTTGCACCCGGAGCCCGCCAGACCCCTGGCTCTAGGAGGCTGCCCAGGCGGTGCTGCCAACTGCCCCCAGGTGCTAGCTAGCGGCAGTGGCAGCGGCCGGCCACGGGGGGAGCACACACACCTGCGGGTGTCCCCGGGCCGCACACACGGACTGCCCCGCGCCTCCGTGGGTTGCAAATGAGCCCTCCGGGAACCCTTGCCTGCCCTAGGGGCTTCTCGGGCGGGGCCGACGCAGGGTGGGTGAGTGGGGGGGGACTGCTGCTGGCACACACCCACTCCTGAAGCCCATTGGGGCGGTCCAAGGGCTATGAGCTCGGAGCTCGGGCACGGGCTGTCCCAGCAGTGCCTCGCGAGGGTGGACCGATATGCTCCCGGACCAAAAGTGTTGTAAAGGCCCAGGGCATGACTCTCCTGCGACCCCCAGCACATCCTGGGTGCCCGCCACCACCCTTGGGCTGGGATGAGGTGCCACCTTGTGCGTGGAAGCCCCGCCCAGAGGCAAGAAGCCCCCAAGGCCCGAGGGCGCGCCCGACCCTGCAGCCCTGCTGCAGCCACAGGGAACGGGATGTCTGAGAGGGCAGCCCCCACTGCCCAAGCCTCCGCTGGCAGTTCCCCGAAGGGCTGGTGGCGGCTGCGCCTCAGCAGCCAGCCTCCCTCACACCCTCCCTGCCTCCCTCTGGTCGGGTACTGCAAGCCACACAGCCACTTGTGTCCCCTGTGTCCCTGGAGGCCGCAGCGCGTTTTGGGTTTTGGAGCGGACGGGCCCCTCTCAGCTTCCGTAGTCCATTTGCCCCCAGAGCCCGCCAGACCCCTGGCTCTAGGAGGCTGCCCAGGCGGTGCTGCCAACTGCCCCCAGGTGCTAGCTAGCGGCAGTGGCAGCGGCCGGCCACGGGGGGAGCACACACACCTGCGGGTGTCCCCGGGCCGCACACACGGACTGCCCCGCGCCTCCGTGGGTTGCAAATGAGCCCTCCGGGAACCCTTGCCTGCCCTAGGGGCTTGTCGGGCGGGGCCGACGCAGGGTGGGTGAGTGGGGGGGGACTGCTGCTGGCACACACCCACTCCTGAAGCCCACTGGGGCGGTCCAAGGGCTATGAGCTCGGAGCTCGGGCACGGGCTGTCCCAGCAGGGCCTCGCGAGGGTGGACCGATATGCTCCCGGACCAAAAGTGTTGTAAAGGCTCAGGGCACGACTCTCCTGCGACCCCCAGCACCTCCTGGGTGCCCGCCACCACCCTTGGGCCGGGATGAGGTGCCACCTTGTGCGTGGAAGCCCCGCCCAGAGGCAAGAAGCCCCCAAGGCCCGAGGGCGCGCCCGACCCTGCAGCCCTGCTGCAGCCACAGGGAACGGGATGTCTGAGAGGGCAGCCCCCACTGCCCAAGCCTCTGCTGGCAGTTCCCCGAAGGGCTGGTGGCGGCTGCGCCTCAGCAGCCAGCCTCCCTCCCACCCTCCCTGCCTCCCTCTGGTCGGGCACTGCAAGCCACACAGCCACTTGTGTCCCCTGTGTCCCTGGAGGCCGCAGCGCGTTTTGGGTTTTGGAGCGGACTGGCCCCTCTCGGCTTCCGTAGTCCATTTGCCCCCGGAGCCCGCCAGACCCCTGGCTCTAGGAGGCTGCCCAGGCGGTGCTGCCAACTGCCCCCAGGTGCTAGCTAGCGGCAGT
Organism: Lepus europaeus; assembly: GCF_033115175.1. NCBI lineage: Eukaryota > Metazoa > Chordata > Mammalia > Lagomorpha > Leporidae > Lepus > Lepus europaeus. Next base: position 354,992 of record NW_026909046.1, read on the forward strand.
GGCAGCGGCCGGCCACGGGGGGAGCACACACACCTGCGGGTGTCCCCGGGCCGCACACAAGGACTGCCCCGCGCCTCCGTGGGTTGCAAATGAGCCCTCCGGGAACCCTTGCCTGCCCTAGGGGCTTCTCGGGCGGGGCCGACGCAGGGTGGGTGAGTGGGGGGGGACTGCTGCTGGCACACACCCACTCCTGAAGCCCATTGGGGCGGTCCAAGGGCTATGAGCTCGGAGCTCGGGCACGGGCTGTCCCAGCAGTGCCTCGCGAGGGTGGACCGATATGCTCCCGGACCAAAAGTGTTGTAAAGGCCCAGGGCATGACTCTCCTGCGACCCCCAGCACATCCTGGGTGCCCGCCACCACCCTTGGGCCGGGATGAGGTGCCACCTTGTGCGTGGAAGCCCCGCCCAGAGGCAAGAAGCCCCCAAGGCCCGAGGGCGCGCCCGACCCTGCAGCCCTGCTGCAGGCACAGGGAACGGGATGTCTGAGAGGGCAGCCCCCACTGCCCAAGCCTCCGCTGGCAGTTCCCGGAAGGGCTGGTGGCGGCTGCGCCTCAGCAGCCAGCCTCCCTCCCACCCTCCCTGCCTCCCTCTGGTCGGGTACTGCAAGCCACACAGCCACTTGTGTCCCCTGTGTCCCTGGAGGCCGCAGCGCGTTTTGGGTTTTGGAGCGGACGGGCCCCTCTCGGCTTCCGTAGTCCATTTGCCCCCGGAGCCCGCCAGACCCCTGGCTCTAGGAGGCTGCCCAGGCGGTGCTGCCAACTGCCCCCAGGTGCTAGCTAGCGGCAGTGGCAGCGGCCGGCCACGGGGGGAGCACACACACCTGCGGGTGTCCCCGGGCCGCACACACGGACTGCCCCGCGCCTCCGTGGGTTGCAAATGAGCCCTCCGGGAACCCTTGCCTGCCCTAGGGGCTTGTCGGGCGGGGCCGACGCAGGGTGGGTGAGTGGGGGGGGACTGCTGCTGGCACACACCCACTCCTGAAGCCCACTGGGGCGGTCCAAGGGCTATGAGCTCGGAGCTCGGGCACGGGCTGTCCCAGCAGGGCCTCCCGAGGGTGGACCGATATGCTCCCGGACCAAAAGTGTTGTAAAGGCTCAGGGCACGACTCTCCTGCGACCCCCAGCACCTCCTGGGTGCCCGCCACCACCCTTGGGCCGGGATGAGGTGCCACCTTGTGCGTGGAAGCCCCGCCCAGAGGCAAGAAGCCCCCAAGGCCCGAGGGCGCGCCCGACCCTGCAGCCCTGCTGCAGCCACAGGGAACGGGATGTCTGAGAGGGCAGCCCCCACTGCCCAAGCCTCTGCTGGCAGTTCCCCGAAGGGCTGGTGGCGGCTGCGCCTCAGCAGCCAGCCTCCCTCCCACCCTCCCTGCCTCCCTCTGGTCGGGCACTGCAAGCCACACAGCCACTTGTGTCCCCTGTGTCCCTGGAGGCCGCAGCGCGTTTTGGGTTTTGGAGCGGACTGGCCCCTCTCGGCTTCCGTAGTCCATTTGCCCCCGGAGCCCGCCAGACCCCTGGCTCTAGGAGGCTGCCCAGGCGGTGCTGCCAACTGCCCCCAGGTGCTGGCTAGCAGCAGCGGCCGACAAAGGGGGGAGCACACACACCTGCGGGTGTTCCCGGGCCGCACACACAGAATGCCCCGGGCCTCCGCGGGTTGCAAATGAGCCCTCTGGGAACCCTTGCCTGCCCTAGGGGCTTGTCAGGCGCGGCCTACGCCCAGGGACCGACACTGCTGCGACCCCCAGCACCTCCTGGGTGCCCGCCACCACCCTTGGGCCGGGATGAGGTGCCACCTTGTGCGTGGAAGCCCCGCCCAGAGGCAAGAAGCCCCCAAGGCCCGAGGGCGCGCCCGACCCTGCAGCCCTGCTGCAGCCACAGGGAACGGGATGTCTGAGAGGGCAGCCCCCACTGCCCAAGCCTCCGCTGGCAGTTCCCCGAAGGGCTGGTGGCGGCTGCGCCTCAGCAGCCAGCCTCCCTCCCACCCTCCCTGCCTCCCTCTGGTCGGGCACTGCAAGCCACACAGCCACTTGTGTCCCCTGTGTCCCTGGAGGCCGCAGCGCGTTTTGGGTTTTGGAGCGGACGGGCCCCTCTCGGCTTCCGTAGTCCATTTGCCCCCGGAGCCCGCCAGACCCCTGGCTCTAGGAGGCTGCCCAGGCGGTGCTGCCAACTGCCCCCAGGTGCTGGCTAGCGGCAGCGGCCGGCCACGGGGGGAGCACACATACATGCGGATGTCCCCTGGCCGCACACACAGACAGCCCCGGGCCTCCGCGGGTTGCAAATGAGCCCTCTGGGAACCCTCGCCTGCCCTAGGGGCTTGTCAGGTGCGGCCGACGCCCAGGGACCGACCCTGCTGCGACCCCCAGCACCTCCTGGGTGCCCGCCACCACCCTTGGGCCGGGATGAGGTGCCACCTTGTGCGTGGAAGCCCCGCCCAGAGGCAAGAAGCCCCCAAGGCCCGAGGGCGCGCCCGACCCTGCAGCCCTGCTGCAGCCACAGGGAACGGGATGTCTGAGAGGGCAGCCCCCACTGCCCAAGCCTCCGCTGGCAGTTCCCCGAAGGGCTGGTGGCGGCTGCGCCTCAGCAGCCAGCCTCCCTCCCACCCTCCCTGCCTCCCTCTGGTCGGGCACTGCAAGCCACACAGCCACTTGTGTACCCTGTGTCCCTGGAGGCCGCAGCGCGTTTTGGGTTTTGGAGCGGACGGGCCCATCTCGGCTTCCGTAGTCCATTTGCCCCCGGAGCCCGCCAGACCCCTGGCTCTAGGAGGCTGCCCAGGCGGTGCTGCCAACTGCCCCCAGGTGCTAGCTAGCGGCAGTGGCAGCGGCCGGCCACGGGGGGAGCACACACACCTGCGGGTTTCCCCGGGCCGCACACACGGACTGCCCCGCGCCTCCGTGGTTTGCAAATGAGCCCTCCGGGAACCCTTGCCTGCCCTAGGGGCTTGTCGGGCGGGGCCGACGCAGGGTGGGTGAGTGGGGGGGGACTTCTGCTGGCACACACCCACTCCTGAAGCCCACTGGGGCGGTCCAAGGGCTATGAGCTCGGAGCTCGGGCACGGGCTGTCCCAGCAGGGCCTCGCGAGGGTGGACCGATATGCTCCCGGACCAAAAGTGTTGTAAAGGCCCAGGGCACGACTCTCCTGCGACCCCCAGCACCTCCTGGGTGCCCGCCACCACCCTTGGGCCGGGATGAGGTGCCACCTTGTGCGTGGAAGCCCCGCCCAGAGGCAAGAAGCCCCCAAGGCCCGAGGGCGCGCCCGACCCTGCAGCCCTGCTGCAGCCTCAGGGAACGGGATGTCTGAGAGGGCAGCCCCCACTGCCCAAGCCTCCGCTGGCAGTTCCCCGAAGGGCTGGTGGCGGCTGCGCCTCAGCAGCCAGCCTCCCTCCCACCCTCCCTGCCTCCCTCTGGTCGGGCACTGCAAGCCACACAGCCACTTGTGTCCCCTGTGTCCCTGGAGGCCGCAGCGCGTTTTGGGTTTTGGAGCGGACGGGCCCCTCTCGGCTTCCGTAGTCCATTTGCCCCCGGAGCCCGCCAGACCCCTGGCTCTAGGAGGCTGCCCAGGCGGTGCTGCCAACTGCCCCCAGGTGCTAGCTAGCGGCAGTGGCAGCGGCCGGCCACGGGGGGAGCACACACACCTGCGGGTGTCCCCGGGCCGCACACCGGACTGCCCCGCGCCTCCGTGGGTTGCAAATGAGCCCTCCGGGAACCCTTGCCTGCCCTAGGGGCTTGTCGGGCGGGGCCGTCGCAGGGTGGGTGAGTGGGGGTGGACTGCTGCTGGCACACACCCACTCCTGAAGCCCACTGGGGCGGTCCAAGGGCTATGAGCTCGGAGCTCGGGCAAGGGCTGTCCCAGCAGGGCCTCGCGAGGGTGGACCGATATGCTCCCGGACCAAAAGTGTTGTAAAGGCCCAGGGCACGACTCTCCTGCGACCCCCAGCACCTCCTGGGTGCCCGCCACCACCCTTGGGCCGGGATGAGGTGCCACCTTGTGCGTGGAAGCCCCGCCCAGAGGCAAGAAGCCCCCAAGGCCCGAGGGCGCGCCCGACCCTGCAGCCCTGCTGCAGCCACAGGGAACGGGATGTCTGAGAGGGCAGCCCCCACTGCCCAAGCCTCCGCTGGCAGTTCCCCGAAGGGCTGGTGGCGGCTGCGCCTCAGCAGCCAGCCTCCCTCCCACCCTCCCTGCCTCCCTCTGGTCGGGCACTGCAAGCCACACAGCCACTTGTGTCCCCTGTGTCCCTGGAGGCCGCAGCGCGTTTTGGGTTTTGGAGCGGACGGGCCCCTCTCGGCTTCCGTAGTCCATTTGCCCCCGGAGCCCGCCAGACCCCTGGCTCTAGGAGGCTGCCCAGGCGGTGCTGCCAACTGCCCCCAGGTGCTGGCTAGCGGCAGCGGCCGGCCACGGGGGGAGCACACATACATGCGGATGTCCCCGGGCCGCACACACAGACAGACCCGGGCCTCCGCGGGTTGCAAATGAGCCCTCTGGGAACCCTTGCCTGCCCTAGGGGCTTGTCAGGTGCGGCCGACGCCCAGGGACCGACCCTGCTGCGACCCCCAGCACCTCCTGGGTGCCCGCCACCACCCTTGGGCCGGGATGAGGTGCCACCTTGTGCGTGGAAGCCCCGCCCAGAGGCAAGAAGCCCCCAAGGCCCGAGGGCGCGCCCGACCCTGCAGCCCTGCTGCAGCCACAGGGAACGGGATGTCTGAGAGGGCAGCCCCCACTGCCCAAGCCTCCGCTGGCAGTTCCCCAAAGGGCTGGTGGCGGCTGCGCCTCAGCAGCCAGCCTCCCTCCTACCCTCCCTGCCTCCCTCTGGTCGGGCACTGCAAGCCACACAGCCACTTGTGTCCCCTGTGTCCCTGGAGGCCGCAGCGCGTTTTGGGTTTTGGAGCGGACGGGCCCATCTCGGCTTCCGTAGTCCATTTGCCCCCGGAGCCCGCCAGACCCCTGGCTCTAGGAGGCTGCCCAGGCGGTGCTGCCAACTGCCCCCAGGTGCTAGCTAGCGGCAGTGGCAGCGGCCGGCCACGGGGGGAGCACACACACCTGCGGGTGTCCCCGAGCCGCACACAAGGACTGCCCCGAGCCTCCGTGGGTTGCAAATGAGCCCTCCGGGAACCCTTGCCTGCCCTAGGGGCTTGTCGGGCGGGGCCGACGCAGGGTGGGTGAGTGGGGGGGGACTGCTGCTGGCACACACCCACTCCTGAAGCCCACTGGGGCGGTCCAAGGGCTATGAGCTCGGAGCTCGGGCACGGGCTGTCCCAGCAGGGCCTCGCGAAGGTGGACCGATATGCTCCCGGACCAAAAGTGTTGTAAAGGCCCAGGGCACGACTCTCCTGCGACCCCCAGCACCTCCTGGGTGCCCGCCACCACCCTTGGGCCGGGATGAGGTGCCACCTTGTGCGTGGAAGCCCCGCCCAGAGGCAAGAAGCCCCCAAGGCCCGAGGGCGCGCCCGACCCTGCAGCCCTGCTGCAGCCACAGGGAACGGGATGTCTGAGAGGGCAGCCCCCACTGCCCAAGCCTCCGCTGGCAGTTCCCCGAAGGGCTGGTGGCGGCTGCGCCACAGCAGCCAGCCTCCCTCCCACCCTCCCTGCCTCCCTCTGGTCGGGCACTGCAAGCCACACAGCCACTTGTGTCCCCTGTGTCCCTGGAGGCCGCAGCGCGTTTTGGGTTTTGGAGCGGACGGGCCCCTCTCGGCTTCCGTAGTCCATTTGCCCCCGGAGCCCGCCAGACCCCTGGCTCTAGGAGGCTGCCCAGGCGGTGCTGCCAACTGCCCCCAGGTGCTAGCTAGCGGCAGTGGCAGCGGCCGGCCACGGGGGGAGCACACACACCTGCGGGTGTCCCCGGGCCGCACACATGGACTGCCCCGCGCCTCCGTGGGTTGCAAATGAGCCCTCCGGGAACCCTTGCCTGCCCTAGGGGCTTGTCGGGCGGGGCCGACGCAGGGTGGGTGAGTGGGGGGGGACTGCTGCTGGCACACACCCACTCCTGAAGCCCACTGGGGCGGTCCAAGGGCTATGAGCTCGGAGCTCGGGCACGGGCTGTCCCAGCAGGGCCTCGCGAGGGTGGACCGATATGCTCCCGGACCAAAAGTGTTGTAAAGGCCCAGGGCACGACTCTCCTGCGACCCCCAGCACCTCCTGGGTGCCCGCCACCACCCTTGGGCCGGGATGAGGTGCCACCTTGTGCGTGGAAGCCCCGCCCAGAGGCAAGAAGCCCCCAAGGCCCGAGGGCGCGCCCGACCCTGCAGCCCTGCTGCAGCCACAGGGAACGGGATGTCTGAGAGGGCAGCCCCCACTGCCCAAGCCTCCGCTGGCAGTTCCCCGAAGGGCTGGTGGCGGCTGCGCCTCAGCAGCCAGCCTCCCTCCCACCCTCCCTGCCTCCCTCTGGTCGGGCACTGCAAGCCACACAGCCACTTGTGTCCCCTTTGTCCCTGGAGACCGCAGCGCGTTTTGGGTTTTGGAGCGGACGGGCCCCTCTCGGCTTCCGTAGTCCATTTGCCCCCGGAGCCCGCCAGACCCCTGGCTCTAGGAGGCTGCCCAGGCGGTGCTGCCAACTGCCCCCAGGTGCTGGCTAGTGGCAGCGGCCGGCCACGGGGGGAGCACACATACATGCGGATGTCCCCGGGCCTCACACACAGACAGACCCGGGCCTCCGCGGGTTGCAAATGAGCCCTCTGGGAACCCTTGCCTGCCCTAGGGGCTTGTCAGGTGCGGCCGACGCCCAGGGACCGACCCTGCTGCGACCCCCAGCACCTCCTGGGTGCCCGCCACCACCCTTGGGCCGGGATGAGGTGCCACCTTGTGCGTGGAAGCCCCGCCCAGAGGCAAGAAGCCCCCAAGGCCCGAGGGCGCGCCCGACCCTGCAGCCCTGCTGCAGCCACAGGGAACGGGATGTCTGAGAGGGCAGCCCCCACTGCCCAAGCCTCCGCTGGCAGTTCCCCAAAGGGCTGGTGGCAGCTGCGCCTCAGCAGCCAGCCTCCCTCCCACCCTCCCTGCCTCCCTCTGGTCGGGCACTGCAAGCCACACAGCCACTTGTGTCCCCTGTGTCCCTGGAGGCCGCAGCGCGTTTTGGGTTTTGGAGCGGACGGGCCCCTCTCGGCTTCCGTAGTCCATTTGCCCCCGGAGCCCGCCAGACCCCTGGCTCTAGGAGGCTGCCCAGGCGGTGCTGCCAACTGCCCCCAGGTGCTAGCTAGCGGCAGTGGCAGCGGCCGGCCACGGGGGGAGCACACACACCTGCGGGTGTCCCCGAGCCGCACACAAGGACTGCCCCGAGCCTCCGTGGGTTGCAAATGAGCCCTCCGGGAACCCTTGCCTGCCCTAGGGTCTTGTCGGGCGGGGCCGACGCAGGGTGGGTGAGTGGGGGGGGACTGCTGCTGGCACACACCCACTCCTGAAGCCCACTGGGGTGGTCCAAGGGCTATGAGCTCGGAGCTCGGGCACGGGCTGTCCCAGCAGGGCCTCCCGAGGGTGGACCGATATGCTCCCGGACCAAAAGTGTTGTAAAGGCCCAGGGCACGACTCTCCTGCGACCCCCAGCACCTCCTGGGTGCCCGCCACCACCCTTGGGCCGGGATGAGGTGCCACCTTGTGCGTGGAAGCCCCGCCCAGAGGCAAGAAGCCCCCAAGGCCCGAGGGCGCGCCCGACCCTGCAGCCCTGCTGCAGCCACAGGGAACGGGATGTCTGAGAGGGCAGTCCCCACTGCCCAAGCCTCCGCTGGCAGTTCCCCGAAGGGCTGGTGGCGGCTGCGCCTCAGCAGCCAGCCTCCCTCCCACCCTCCCTGCCTCCCTCTGGTCGGGCACTGCAAGCCACACAGCCACTTGTGTCCCCTGTGTCCCTGGAGGCCGCAGCGCGTTTTGGGTTTTGGAGCGGACGGGCCCCTCTCGGCTTCCGTAGTCCATTTGCCCCCGGAGCCCGCCAGACCCCTGGCTCTAGGAGGCTGCCCAGGCGGTGCTGCCAACTGCCCCCAGGTGCTGGCTAGCGGCAGCGGCCGGCCACGGGGGGAGCACACACACATGCGGGTGTCCCCGGGCCGCACACACAGACTGCCCCGGGCCTCCGCGGGTTGCAAATGAGCCCTCTGGGAACCCTTGCCTGCCCTAGGGGCTTGTCAGGCGCGGCCGACGCCAAGGGACCGACCCTGCTGCGACCCCCAGCACCTCCTGGGTGCACGCCACCACCCTTGGGCCGGGATGAGGTGCCACCTTGTGCGTGGAAGCCCCGCCCAGAGGCAAGAAGCCCCCAAGGCCCGAGGGCGCGCCCGACCCTGCAGCCCTGCTGCAGCCACAGGGAACGGGATGTCTGAGAGAGCAGCCTCCACTGCCCAAGCCTCCGCTGGCAGTTCCCCGAAGGGCTGGTGGCGGCTGCGCCTCAGCAGCCAGCCTCCCTCCCACCCTCCCTGCCTCCCTCTGGTCGGGCACTGCAAGCCACACAGCCACTTGTGTCCCCTGTGTCCCTGGAGGCCGCAGCGCGTTTTGGGTTTTGGAGCAGACGGGCCCCTCTCGGCTTCCGTAGTCCATTTGCCCCCAGAGCCCGCCAGACCCCTGGCTCTAGGAGGCTGCCCAGGCGGTGCTGCCAACTGCCCCCAGGTGCTAGCTAGCGGCAGTGGCAGCGGCCGGCCACGGGGGGAGCACACACACCTGCGGGTGTCCCCGGGCCGCACACACGGACTGCCCCGCGCCTCCGTGGGTTGCAAATGAGCCCTCCGGGAAACCTTGCCTGCCCTAGGGGCTTGTCAGGCGCTGCGGACGCGCAGGGACCGACCCTGCTGCGACCCCCAGCACCTCCTGGGTTCCCGCCACCACCCTTGGGCCGGGATGAGGTGCCACCTTGTGCGTGGAAGCCCCGCCCAGAGGCAAGAAGCCCCCAAGGCCCGAGGGCGCGCTCGACCCTGTAGCCCTGCTGCAGCCACAGGGAACGGGATGTCTGAGAGGGCAGCCCCCACTGCCCAAGCCTCCGCTGGCAGTTCCCCGAAGGGCTGGTGGCAGCTGCGCCTCAGCAGCCAGCCTCCCTCCCACCCTCCCTGCCTCCCTCTGGTCGGGCACTGGAAGCCACACAGCCACTTGTGTCCCCTGTGTCCCTGGAGGCCGCAGCGCGTTTTGGGTTTTGGAGCGGACGGGCCCCTCTCGGCTTCCGTAGTCCATTTGCCCCCGGAGCCCGCCAGCCCCCTGGCTCTAGGAGGCTGCCCAGGCGGTGCTGCCAACTGCCCCCAGGTGCTAGCTAGCGGCAGTGGCAGCGGCCAGCCACGGGGGGAGCACACACACCTGCGGGTGTCCCCGGGCCGCACACAGGGACTGCCCCGCGCCTCCGTGGGTTGCAAATGAGCCCTCCGGGAACCCTTGCCTGCCCTAGGGGCTTGTCGGGCGGGGCCGACGCAGGGTGGGTGAGTGGGGGGGGACTGCTGCTGGCACACACCCACTCCTGAAGCCCACTGGGGCGGTCCAAGGGCTATGAGCTCTGAGCTCGGGCACGGGCTGTCCCAGCAGGGCCTCGCGAGGGTGGACCGATATGCTCCCGGACCAAAAGTGTTGTAAAGGCCCAGGGCACGTCTCTCCTGCGACCCCCAGCACCTCCTGGGTGCCCGCCACCACCCTTGGGCCGGGATGAGGTGCCACCTTGTGCGTGGAAGCCCCGCCCAGAGGCAAGAAGCCCCCAAGGCCCGAGGGCGCGCCCGACCCTGCAGCCCTGCTGCAGCCACAGGGAACGGGATGTCTGAGAGGGCAGCCCCCATTGCCCAAGCCTCCGCTGGCAGTTCCCCGAAGGGCTGGTGGCGGCTGCGCCTCAGCAGCCAGCCTCCCTCCCACCCTCCCTGCCTCCCTCTGGTCGGGCTCTGCAAGCCACACAGCCACTTGTGTCCCCTGTGTCCCTGGAGGCCGCAGCGCGTTTTGGGTTTTGGAGCGGACGGGCCCCTCTCGGCTTCCATAGTCCATTTGCCCCCGGAGCCCGCCAGACCCCTGGCTCTAGGAGGCTGCCCAGGCGGTGCTGCCAACTGCCCCCAGAGGCTAGCTAGCGGCAGTGGCAGCGGCCGGCCACGGGGGGAGCACACACACCTGTGGGTGTCCCCGGGCCGCACACACGGACTGCCCCGCGCCTCCGTGGGTTGCAAATGAGCCCTCCAGGAAAGCTTGCCTGCCCTAGGGGCTTGTCGGGCGGGGCCGACGCAGGGTGGGTGAGTGCGGGGGGACTGCTGCTGGCACACACCCACTCCTGAAGCCCACTGGGGCGGTCCAAGGGCTATGAGCTCGGAGCTCGGGCACGGGCTGTCCCAGCAGGGCCTCCCGAGGGTGGACCGATATGCTCCCGGACCAAAAGTGTTGTAAAGGCCCAGGGCATGACTCTCCTGCGACCCCCAGCACCTCCTGGGTTCCCGCCACCACCCTTGGGCCGGGATGAGGTGCCACCTTGTGCGTGGAAGCCCCGCCCAGAGGCAAGAAGCCCCCAAGGCCCGAGGGCGCGCTCGACCCTGCAGCCCTGCTGCAGCCACAGGGAACGGGATGTCTGAGAGGGCAGCCCCCACTGCCCAAGCCTCCGCTGGCAGTTCCCCGAAGGGCTGGTGGCGGCTGCGCCTCAGCAGCCAGCCTCCCTCCCACCCTCCCTGCCTCCCTCTGGTCGGGCACTGCAAGCCACACAGCCACTTGTGTCCCCTGTGTCCCTGGAGGCCGCAGCGCGTTTTGGGTTTTGGAGCGGACGGGCCCCTCTCGGCTTCCGTAGTCCATTTGCCCCCGGAGCCCGCCAGACCCCTGGCTCTAGGAGGCTGCCCAGGCGGTGCTGCCAACTGCCCCCAGGTGCTAGCTAGCGGCAGTGGCAGCGGCCGGCCACGGGTGGAGCACACACACCTGCGGGTGTCCCCGGGCCGCACACACGGACTGCCCCGCGCCTCCGTGGGTTGCAAATGAGCCCTCCGGGAACCCTTGCCTGCCCTAGGGGCTTGTCGGGTGGGGCCGACGCAGGGTGGGTGAGTGGGGGGGGACTGCTGCTGGCACACACCCACTCCTGAAGCCCACTGGGGCGGTCCAAGGGCTATGAGCTCGGAGCTCGGGCACGGGCTGTCCCAGCAGGGTCTCGCCAGGGTGGACCGATATGCTCCCGGACCAAAAGTGTTGTAAAGGCCCAGGGCACGACTCTCCTGCGAACCCCAGCACCTCCTAGGTGCCCGCCACCACCCTTGGGCCGGGATGAGGTGCCACCTTGTGCGTGGAAGCCCCGCCCAGAGGCAAGAAGCCCCCAAGGCCCGAGGGCGCGCCCGACCCTGCAGCCCTGCTGCAGCCACAGGGAACGGGATGTCTGAGTGGGCAGCCCACACTGCCCAAGCCTCCGCTGGTAGTTCCCCGAAGGGCTGGTGGCGGCTGCGCCTCAGCAGCCAGCCTCCCTCCCACCCTCCCTGCCTCCCTCTGGTCGGGCACTGGAAGCCTCACAGCCACTTGTGTCCCCTGTGTCCCTAGAGGCCGCAGCGCGTTTTGGGTTTTGGAGCGGACGGGCCCCTCTCGGCTTCCGTAGTCCATTTGCCCCCGGAGCCCGCCAGACCCCTGGCTCTAGGAGGCTGCCCAGGCGGTGCTGCCAACTGCCCCCAGGTGCTGGCTAGCGGCAGCGGCCGGCCACGGGGGGAGCACACACACCTGCGGGTGTCCCCGGGCCGCACACACAGATTGCCCCTGCCCTCTGCGGGTTGCAAATGAGCCCTCTGGGAACCCTTGCCTGCCCTAGGGGCTTGTCAGGCGCGGCCGACGCCCAGGGACCGACCCTGCTGCGACCCCCAGAACCTCCTGGGTTCCCGCCACCACCCTTGGGCCGGGATGAGGTGCCATCTTGTGCGTGGAAGCCCCGCCCAATGGCAAGAAGCCCCCAAGGCCCGAGGGCGCGCCCGACCCTGCAGCCCTGCTGCAGCCACAGGGAACGGGATGTCTGAGAGGGCAGCCCCCACTGCCCAAGCCTCCGCTGGCAGTTCCCCGAAGGGCTGGTGGCGGCTGCGCCTCAGCAGCCAGCCTCCCTCCCACCCTCCCTGCCTCCCTCTGGTCGGGCACTGCAAGCCACACAGCCACTTGTGTCCCCTGTGTCCCTGGAGGCCGCAGCGCGTTTTGGGTTTTGGAGCGGACGGGCCCCTCTCGGCTTCCGTAGTCCATTTGCCCCCGGAGCCCGCCAGCCCCCTGGCTCTAGGAGGCTGCCCAGGCGGTGCTGCCAACTGCCCCCAGGTGCTAGCTAGCGGCAGTGGCAGCGGCCAGCCACGGGGGGAGCACACACACCTGCGGGTGTCCCCGGGCCGCACACACGGACTGCCCCGCGCCTCCGTGGGGGCTTGTCGGGCGGGGACGAAGCAGGGTGGGTGAGTGGGGGGGGACTGCTGCTGGCACACACCCACTCCTGAAGCCCACTGGGGCGGTCCAAGGGCTATGAGCTCGGAGCTCGGGCACGGGCTGTCCCAGCAGGGCCTCGCGAGTGTGGACCGATATGCTCCCGGACCAAAAGTGTTGTAAAGGCCCAGGGCACGACTCTCCTGCGACCCCCAGCACCTCCTGGGTGCCCGCCACCACCCTTGGGCCGGGATGAGGTGCCACCTTGTGCGTGGAAGCCCCGCCCAGAGGCAAGAAGCCCCCAAGGCCCGAGGGCGCGCCCGACCCTGCAGCCCTGCTGCAGCCACAGGGAACGGGATTTCTGAGAGGGCAGCCCCCATTGCCCAAGCATCCGCTGGCAGTTCCCCGAAGGGCTGGTGGCGGCTGCGCCTCAGCAGCCAGCCTCCCTCCCACCCTCCCTGCCTCCCTCTGGTCGGGCACTGCAAGCCACACAGCCACTTGTGTCCCCTGTGTCCCTGGAGGCCGCAGCGCGTTTTGGGTTTTGGAGCGGACGGGCCCCTCTCGGCTTCCGTAGTCCATTTGCCCCCGGAGCCCGCCAGACCCCTGGCTCTAGGAGGCTGCCCAGGCGGTGCTGCCAACTGCCCCCAGAGGCTAGCTAGCGGCAGTGGCAGCGGCCGGCCACGGGAGGAGCACACACACCTGCGGGTGTCCCCGGGCCGCACACACGGACTGCCCCGCGCCTCCGTGGGTTGCAAATGAGCCCTCCGGGAACCCTTGCCTGCCCTAGGGGCTTGTCGGGCGGGGCCGACGCAGGGTGGGTGAGTGGGGGGGGACTGCTGCTGGCACACACCCACTCCTGAAGCTCACTGGGGCGGTCCAAGGGCTATGAGCTCGGAGCTCGGGCACGGGCTGTCCCAGCAGGGCCTCGCGAGGGTGGACCGATATGCTCCCGGACCAAAAGTGTTGTAAAGGCCCAGGGCACGACTCTCCTGCGACCCCCAGCACCTCCTGGGTGCCCGCCACCACCCTTGGGCCGGGATGAGGTGCCACCTTGTGCGTGGAAGCCCCGCCCAGAGGCAAGAAGCCCCCAAGGCCGGAGGGCGCGCCCGACCCTGCAGCCCTGCTGCAGCCACAGGGAACGGGATGTCTGAGAGGGCAGACCCCACTGCCCAAGCCTCCGCTGGCAGTTCCCCGAAGGGCGGGTGGCGGCTGCGCCTCAGCAGCCAGCCTCCCTCCCACCCTCCCTGCCTCCCTCTGGTCGGGCACTGCAAGCCACACAGCCACTTGTGTCCCCTGTGTCCCTGGAGGCCGCAGCGCGTTTTGGGTTTTGGAGCGGACGGGCCCCTCTCGGCTTCCGTAGTCCATTTGCCCCCGGAGCCCGCCAGACCCCTGGCTCTAGGAGGCTGCCCAGGCGGTGCTGCCAACTGCCCCCAGAGGCTAGCTAGCGGCAGTGGCAGCGGCCGGCCACGGGGGGAGCACACACACCTGCGGGTGTCCCCGGGCCGCACACATGGACTGCCCCGCGCCTCCGTGGGTTGCAAATGAGCCCTCCGGGAACCCTTGCCTGCCCTAGGGGCTTGTCGGGCGGGGCCGACGCAGGGTGGGTGAGTGGGGGGGGACTGCTGCTGGCACACACCCACTCCTGAAGCCCACTGGGGCGGTCCAAGGGCTATGAGCTCGGAGCTCGGGCACGGGCTGTCCCAGCAGGGCCTCGCGAGGGTGGACCGATATGCTCCCGGACCAAAAGTGTTGTAAAGGCCCAGGGCACGACCCTGCTGCGACCCCCAGCACCTCCTGGGTGCCCGCCACCACCCTTGGGCCGGGATGAGGTGCCACCTTGTGCGTGGAAGCCCCGCCCAGAGGCAAGAAGCCCCCAAGGCCCGAGGGCGCGCCCGACCCTGCAGCCCTGCTGCAGCCACAGGGAACGGGATGTCTGAGAGGGCAGCCCCCACTGCCCAAGCCTCCGCTGGCAGTTCCCCGAAGGGCTGGTGGCGGCTGCGCCTCAGCAGCCAGCCTCCCTCCCACCCTCCCTGCCTCCCTCTGGTCGGGCACTGCAAGCCACACAGCCACTTGTGTCCCCTGTGTCCCTGGAGGCCGCAGCGCGTTTTGGGTTTTGGAGCGGACGGGCCCCTCTCGGCTTCCGTAGTCCATTTGCCCCCGGAGCCCGCCAGACCCCTGGCTCTAGGAGGCTGCCCAGGCGGTGCTGCCAACTGCCCCCAGGTGCTAGCTAGCGGCAGTGGCAGCGGCCGGCCACGGGGGGAGCACACACACCTGCGGGTGTCCCCGGGCCGCACACACGGACTGCCCCGCGCCTCCGTGGGTTGCAAATGAGCCCTCCGGGAACCCTTGCCTGCCCTAGGGGCTTGTCGGGCGGGGCCGACGCAGGGTGGGTGAGTGGGGGGGGACTGCTGCTGGCACACACCCACTCCTGAAGCCCACTGGGGCGGTCCAAGGGCTATGAGCTCGGAGCTCGGGCACGGGCTGTCCCAGCAGGGCCTCGCGAGGGTGGACCGATATGCTCCCGGACCAAAAGTGTTGTAAAGGCCCAGGGCACGACCCTGCTGCGACCCCCAGCACCTCCTGGGTGCCCGCCACCACCCTTGGGCCGGGATGAGGTGCCACCTTGTGCGTGGAAGCCCCGCCCAGAGGCAAGAAGCCCCCAAGGCCCGAGGGCGCGCCCGACCCTGCAGCCCTGCTGCAGCCACAGGGAACGGGATGTCTGAGAGGGCAGCCCCCACTGCCCAAGCCTCCGCTGGCAGTTCCCCGAAGGGCTGGTGGCGGCTGCGCCTCAGCAGCCAGCCTCCCTCCCACCCTCCCTGCCTCCCTCTGGTCGGGCACTGCAAGCCACACAGCCACTTGTGTCCCCTGTGTCCCTGGAGGCCGCAGCGCGTTTTGGGTTTTGGAGCGGACGGGCCCCTCTCGGCTTCCGTAGTCCATTTGCCCCCGGAGCCCGCCAGACCCCTGGCTCTAGGAGGCTGCCCAGGCGGTGCTGCCAAATGCCCCCAGGTGCTAGCTAGCGGCAGTGGCAGCGGCCGGCCACGGGGGGAGCACACACACCTGCGGGTGTCCCCGGGCCGCACACACGGACTGCCCCGCGCCTCCGTGGGTTGCAAATGAGCCCTCCGGGAACCCTTGCCTGCCCTAGGGGCTTGTCGGGCGGGGCCGACGCAGGGTGGGTGAGTGGGGGGGGACTGCTGCTGGCACACACCCACTCCTGAAGCCCACTGGGGCGGTCCAAGGGCTATGAGCTCGGAGCTCGGGCACGGGCTGTCCCAGCAGGGCCTCGCGAGGGTGGACCGATATGCTCCCGGACCAAAAGTGTTGTAAAGGCCCAGGGCACGACCCTGCTGCGACCCCCAGCACCTCCTGGGTGCCCGCCACCACCCTTGGGCCGGGATGAGGTGCCACCTTGTGCGTGGAAGCCCCGCCCAGAGGCAAGAAGCCCCCAAGGCCCGAGGGCGCGCCCGACCCTGCAGCCCTGCTGCAGCCACAGGGAACGGGATGTCTGAGAGGGCAGCCCCCACTGCCCAAGCCTCCGCTGGCAGTTCCCCGAAGGGCTGGTGGCGGCTGCGCCTCAGCAGCCAGCCTCCCTCCCACCCTCCCTGCCTCCCTCTGGTCGGGCACTGCAAGCCACACAGCCACTTGTGTCCCCTGTGTCCCTGGAGGCCGCAGCGCGTTTTGGGTTTTCGAGCGGACGGGCCCCTCTCGGCTTCCGTAGTCCATTTGCCCCCGGAGCCCGCCAGACCCCTGGCTCTAGGAGGCTGCCCAGGCGGTGCTGCCAACGGCCCCCAGGTGCTAGCTAGCGGCAGTGGCAGCGGCCGGCCACGGGGGGAGCACACACACCTGCGGGTGTCCCCGGGCCGCACACACGGACTGCCCCGCGCCTCCCTGGGTTGCAAATGAGCCCTCCGGGAACCCTTGCCTGCCCTAGGGGCTTGTCGGGCGGGGCCGACGCATGGTGGGTGAGTGGGGGGGGGACTGCTGCTGGCACACACCCACTCCTGAAGCCCACTGGGGAGGTCCAAGGGCTATGAGCTCGGAGCTCGGGCACGGGCTGTCCCGGCTGGCCCTCCCGAGGGTGGACCGATATGCTCCCGGACCAAAAGTGTTGTAAAGGCCCAGGGCACGACTCTCCTGCGACCCCCAGCACCTCCTGGGTGCCCGCCACCACCCTTGGGCCGGGATGAGGTGCCACCTTGTGCGTGGAAGCCCCGCCCAGAGGCAAGAAGCCCCCAAGGCCCGAGGGCGCGCCCGACCCTGCAGCCCTGCTGCAGCCACAGGGAACGGGATGTCTGAGAGGGCAGCCCCCACTGCCCAAGCCTCCGCTGGCAGTTCCCCGAAGGGCTGGTGGCGGCTGCGCCTCAGCAGCCAGCCTCCCTCCCACCCTCCCTGCCTCCCTCTGGTCGGGCACTGCAAGCCACACAGCCACTTGTGTCCCCTGTGTCCCTGGAGGCCGCAGCGCGTTTTGGGTTTTGGAGCGGACGGGCCCCTCTCGGCTTCCGTAGTCCATTTGCCCCCGGAGCCCGCCAGACCCCTGGCTCTAGGAGGCTGCCCAGGCGGTGCTGCCAACTGCCCCCAGGTGCTAGCTAGCGGCAGTGGCAGCGGCCGGCCACGGGGGGAGCACACACACCTGCGGGTGTCCCCGGGCCGCACACACGGACTGCCCCGCGCCTCCCTGGGTTGCAAATGAGCCCTCCGGGAACCCTTGCCTGCCCTAGGGGCTTGTCGGGCGGGGCCGACGCAGGGTGGGTGAGTGGGGGGGGACTGCTGCTGGCACACACCCACTCCTGAAGCCCACTGGGGCGGTCCAAGGGCTATGAGCTCGGAGCTCGGGCACGGGCTGTCCCAGCAGGGCCTCGCGAGGGTGGACCGATATGCTCCCGGACCAAAAGTGTTGTAAAGGCCCAGGGCACGACCCTGCTGCGACCCCCAGCACCTCCTGGGTGCCCGCCACCACCCTTGGGCCGGGATGAGGTGCCACCTTGTGCGTGGAAGCCCCGCCCAGAGGCAAGAAGCCCCCAAGGCCCGAGGGCGCGCCCGACCCTGCAGCCCTGCTGCAGCCACAGGGAACGGGATGTCTGAGAGGGCAGCCCCCACTGCCCAAGCCTCCGCTGGCAGTTCCCCGAAGGGCTGGTGGCGGCTGCGCCTCAGCAGCCAGCCTCCCTCCCACCCTCCCTGCCTCCCTCTGGTCGGGCACTGCAAGCCACACAGCCACTTGTGTCCCCTGTGTCCCTGGAGGCCGCAGCGCGTTTTGGGTTTTGGAGCGGACGGGCCCCTCTCGGCTTCCGTAGTCCATTTGCCCCCGGAGCCCGCCAGACCCCTGGCTCTAGGAGGCTGCCCAGGCGGTGCTGCCAACTGCCCCCAGGTGCTAGCTAGCGGCAGTGGCAGCGGCCGGCCACGGGGGGAGCACACACACCTGCGGGTGTCCCCGGGCCGCACACACGGACTGCCCCGCGCCTCCGTGGGTTGCAAATGAGCCCTCCGGGAACCCTTGCCTGCCCTAGGGGCTTGTCGGGCGGGGCCGACGCAGGGTGGGTGAGTGGGGGGGGGACTGCTGCTGGCACACACCCACTCCTGAAGCCCACTGGGGCGGTCCAAGGGCTATGAGCTCGGAGCTCGGGCACGGGCTGTCCCAGCAGGGCCTCGCGAGGGTGGACCGATATGCTCCCGGACCAAAAGTGTTGTAAAGGCCCAGGGCACGACCCTGCTGCGACCCCCAGCACCTCCTGGGTGCCCGCCACCACCCTTGGGCCGGGATGAGGTGCCACCTTGTGCGTGGAAGCCCCGCCCAGAGGCAAGAAGCCCCCAAGGCCCGAGGGCGCGCCCGACCCTGCAGCCCTGCTGCAGCCACAGGGAACGGGATGTCTGAGAGGGCAGCCCCCACTGCCCAAGCCTCCGCTGGCAGTTCCCCGAAGGGCTGGTGGCGGCTGCGCCTCAGCAGCCAGCCTCCCTCCCACCCTCCCTGCCTCCCTCTGGTCGGGCACTGCAAGCCACACAGCCACTTGTGTCCCCTGTGTCCCTGGAGGCCGCAGCGCGTTTTGGGTTTTGGAGCGGACGGGCCCCTCTCGGCTTCCGTAGTCCATTTGCCCCCGGAGCCCGCCAGACCCCTGGCTCTAGGAGGCTGCCCAGGCGGTGCTGCCAACTGCCCCCAGGTGCTAGCTAGCGGCAGTGGCAGCGGCCGGCCACGGGGGGAGCACACACACCTGCGGGTGTCCCCGGGCCGCACACACGGACTGCCCCGCGCCTCCCTGGGTTGCAAATGAGCCCTCCGGGAACCCTTGCCTGCCCTAGGGGCTTGTCGGGCGGGGCCGACGCAGGGTTGGTGAGTGGGGTGGGGACTGCTGCTGGCACACACCCACTCCTGAAGCCCACTGGGGAGGTCCAAGGGCTATGAGCTCGGAGCTCGGGCACGGGCTGTCCCAGCAGGGCCTCGCGAGGGTGGACCGATATGCTCCCGGACCAAAAGTGTTGTAAAGGCCCAGGGCACGACCCTGCTGCGACCCCCAGCACCTCCTGGGTGCCCGCCACCACCCTTGGGCCGGGATGAGGTGCCACCTTGTGCGTGGAAGCCCCGCCCAGAGGCAAGAAGCCCCCAAGGCCCGAGGGCGCGCCCGACCCTGCAGCCCTGCTGCAGCCACAGGGAACGGGATGTCTGAGAGGGCAGCCCCCACTGCCCAAGCCTCCGCTGGCAGTTCCCCGAAGGGCTGGTGGCGGCTGCGCCTCAGCAGCCAGCCTCCCTCCCACCCTCCCTGCCTCCCTCTGGTTGGGCACTGCAAGCCACACAGCCACTTGTGTCCCCTGTGTCCCTGGAGGCCGCAGCGCGTTTTGGGTTTTGGAGCGGACGGGCCCATCTCGGCTTCCGTAGTCCATTTGCCCCCGGAGCCCGCCAGACCCCTGGCTCTAGGAGGCTGCCCAGGCGGTGCTGCCAACTGCCCCCAGGTGCTAGCTAGCGGCAGTGGCAGCGGCCGGCCACGGGGGGAGCACACAAACCTGCGGGTGTCCCTGGGCCGCACACACGGACTGCCCCGCGCCTCCGTGGGTTGCAAATGAGCCCTCCGGTGACCCTTGCCTGCCCTAGGGGCTTGTCGGGCGGGGCCGACACAGGGTGGGTGAGTGGGGGGGGACTGCTTCTGGCACACACCCACTCCTGAAGCCCACTGGGGCGGTCCAAGGGCTATGAGCTCGGAGCTCGGGCACGGGCTGTCCCAGCAGGGCCTCCCGAGGGTGGACCGATATGCTCCCGGACCAAAAGTGTTGTAAAGGCCCAGGGCACGACCCTGCTGCGACCCCCAGCACCTCCTGGGTGCCCGCCACCACCCTTGGGCCGGGATGAGGTGCCACCATGTGCGTGGAAGCCCCGCCCAGAGGCAAGAAGCCCCCAAGGCCCGAGGGCGCGCCCGACCCTGCAGCCCTGCTGCAGCCACAGGGAACGGGATGTCTGAGAGGGCAGCCCCCACTGCCCAAGCCTCCGCTGGCAGTTCCCCGAAGGGCTGGTGGCGGCTGCGCCTCAGCAGCCAGCCTCCCTCCCACCCTCCCTGCCTCCCTCTGGTCGGGCACTGCAAGCCACACAGCCACTTGTGTCCCCTGTGTCCCTGGAGGCCGCAGCGCGTTTTGGGTTTTGGAGCGGACGGGCCCCTCTCGGCTTCCGTAGTCCATTTGCCCCCGGAGCCCGCCAGACCCCTGGCTCTAGGAGGCTGCCCAGGCGGTGCTGCCAACTGCCCCCAGGTGCTAGCTAGCGGCAGTGGCAGCGGCCGGCCACGGGGGGAGCACACACACCTGCGGGTGTCCCCGGGCCGCACACACGGACTGCCCCGCGCCTCCGTGGGTTGTAAATGAGCCCTCCGGGAACCCTTGCCTGCCCTAGGGGCTTGTCGGGCGGGGCCGATGCAGGGTGGGTGAGTGGGGGGGGACTGCTGCTGGCACACACCCACTCCTGAAGCCCACTGGAGCGGTCCAAGGGCTATGAGCTCGGAGCTCGGGCACGGGCTGTCCCAGCAGGGCCTCCCGAGGGTGGACCGATATGCTCCCGGACCAAAAGTGTTGTAAAGGCCCAGGGCACGACTCTCCTGCGACCCCCAGCACCTCCTGGGTGCCCGCCACCACCCTTGGGCCGGGATGAGGTGCCACCTTGTGCGTGGAAGCCCCGCCCAGAGGCAAGAAGCCCCCAAGGCCCGAGGGCGCGCCCGACCCTGCAGCCCTGCTGCAGCCACAGGGAACGGGATGTCTGAGAGGGCAGCCCCCACTGCCCAAGCCTCCGCTGGCAGTTCCCCGAAGGGCTGGTGGCGGCTGCGCCTCAGCAGCCAGCCTCCCTCCCACCCTCCCTGCCTCCCTCTGGTTGGGCACTGCAAGCCACACAGCCACTTGTGTCCCCTGTGTCCCTGGAGGCCGCAGCGCGTTTTGGGTTTTGGAGCGGACGGGCCCCTCTCGGCTTCCGTAGTCCATTTGCCCCCGGAGCCCGCCAGACCCCTGGCTCTAGGAGGCTGCCCAGGCGGTGCTGCCAAATGCCCCCAGGTGCTAGCTAGCGGCAGTGGCAGCGGCCGGCCACGGGGGGAGCACACACACCTGCGGGTGTCCCCGGGCCGCACACACGGACTGCCCCGCGCCTCCGTGGGTTGCAAATGAGCCCTCCGGGAACCCTTGCCTGCCCTAGGGGCTTGTCGGGCGGGGCCGACGCAGGGTGGGTGAGTGGGGGGGGACTGCTGCTGGCACACACCCACTCCTGAAGCCCACTGGGGCGGTCCAAGGGCTATGAGCTCGGAGCTCGGGCACGGGCTGTCCCAGCAGGGCCTCGCGAGGGTGGACCGATATGCTCCCGGACCAAAAGTGTTGTAAAGGCCCAGGGCACGACCCTGCTGCGACCCCCAGCACCTCCTGGGTGCCCGCCACCACCCTTGGGCCGGGATGAGGTGCCACCTTGTGCGTGGAAGCCCCGCCCAGAGGCAAGAAGCCCCCAAGGCCCGAGGGCGCGCCCGACCCTGCAGCCCTGCTGCAGCCACAGGGAACGGGATGTCTGAGAGGGCAGCCCCCACTGCCCAAGCCTCCGCTGGCAGTTCCCCGAAGGGCTGGTGGCGGCTGCGCCTCAGCAGCCAGCCTCCCTCCCACCCTCCCTGCCTCCCTCTGGTCGGGCACTGCAAGCCACACAGCCACTTGTGTCCCCTGTGTCCCTGGAGGCCGCAGCGCGTTTTGGGTTTTGGAGCGGACGGGCCCCTCTCGGCTTCCGTAGTCCATTTGCCCCCGGAGCCCGCCAGACCCCTGGCTCTAGGAGGCTGCCCAGGCGGTGCTGCCAACGGCCCCCAGGTGCTAGCTAGCGGCAGTGGCAGCGGCCGGCCACGGGGGGAGCACACACACCTGCGGGTGTCCCCGGGCCGCACACACGGACTGCCCCACGCCTCCCTGGGTTGCAAATGAGCCCTCCGGGAACCCTTGCCTGCCCTAGGGGCTTGTCGGGCGGGGCCGACGCATGGTGGGTGAGTGGGGGGGGGACTGCTGCTGGCACACACCCACTCCTGAAGCCCACTGGGGAGGTCCAAGGGCTATGAGCTCGGAGCTCGGGCACGGGCTGTCCCGGCTGGCCCTCCCGAGGGTGGACCGATATGCTCCCGGACCAAAAGTGTTGTAAAGGCCCAGGGCACGACTCTCCTGCGACCCCCAGCACCTCCTGGGTGCCCGCCACCACCCTTGGGCCGGGATGAGGTGCCACCTTGTGCGTGGAAGCCCCGCCCAGAGGCAAGAAGCCCCCAAGGCCCGAGGGCGCGCCCGACCCTGCAGCCCTGCTGCAGCCACAGGGAACGGGATGTCTGAGAGGGCAGCCCCCACTGCCCAAGCCTCCGCTGGCAGTTCCCCGAAGGGCTGGTGGCGGCTGCGCCTCAGCAGCCAGCCTCCCTCCCACCCTCCCTGCCTCCCTCTGGTCGGGCACTGCAAGCCACACAGCCACTTGTGTCCCCTGTGTCCCTGGAGGCCGCAGCGCGTTTTGGGTTTTGGAGCGGACGGGCCCCTCTCGGCTTCCGTAGTCCATTTGCCCCCGGAGCCCGCCAGACCCCTGGCTCTAGGAGGCTGCCCAGGCGGTGCTGCCAACTGCCCCCAGGTGCTAGCTAGCGGCAGTGGCAGCGGCCGGCCACGGGGGGAGCACACACACCTGCGGGTGTCCCCGGGCCGCACACACGGACTGCCCCGCGCCTCCCTGGGTTGCAAATGAGCCCTCCGGGAACCCTTGCCTGCCCTAGGGGCTTGTCGGGCGGGGCCGACGCAGGGTGGGTGAGTGGGGGGGGACTGCTGCTGGCACACACCCACTCCTGAAGCCCACTGGGGCGGTCCAAGGGCTATGAGCTCGGAGCTCGGGCACGGGCTGTCCCAGCAGGGCCTCGCGAGGGTGGACCGATATGCTCCCGGACCAAAAGTGTTGTAAAGGCCCAGGGCACGACCCTGCTGCGACCCCCAGCACCTCCTGGGTGCCCGCCACCACCCTTGGGCCGGGATGAGGTGCCACCTTGTGCGTGGAAGCCCCGCCCAGAGGCAAGAAGCCCCCAAGGCCCGAGGGCGCGCCCGACCCTGCAGCCCTGCTGCAGCCACAGGGAACGGGATGTCTGAGAGGGCAGCCCCCACTGCCCAAGCCTCCGCTGGCAGTTCCCCGAAGGGCTGGTGGCGGCTGCGCCTCAGCAGCCAGCCTCCCTCCCACCCTCCCTGCCTCCCTCTGGTCGGGCACTGCAAGCCACACAGCCACTTGTGTCCCCTGTGTCCCTGGAGGCCGCAGCGCGTTTTGGGTTTTGGAGCGGACGGGCCCCTCTCGGCTTCCGTAGTCCATTTGCCCCCGGAGCCCGCCAGACCCCTGGCTCTAGGAGGCTGCCCAGGCGGTGCTGCCAACTGCCCCCAGGTGCTAGCTAGCGGCAGTGGCAGCGGCCGGCCACGGGGGGAGCACACACACCTGCGGGTGTCCCCGGGCCGCACACACGGACTGCCCCGCGCCTCCGTGGGTTGCAAATGAGCCCTCCGGGAACCCTTGCCTGCCCTAGGGGCTTGTCGGGCGGGGCCGACGCAGGGTGGGTGAGTGGGGGGGGACTGCTGCTGGCACACACCCACTCCTGAAGCCCACTGGGGCGGTCCAAGGGCTATGAGCTCGGAGCTCGGGCACGGGCTGTCCCAGCAGGGCCTCGCGAGGGTGGACCGATATGCTCCCGGACCAAAAGTGTTGTAAAGGCCCAGGGCACGACCCTGCTGCGACCCCCAGCACCTCCTGGGTGCCCGCCACCACCCTTGGGCCGGGATGAGGTGCCACCTTGTGCGTGGAAGCCCCGCCCAGAGGCAAGAAGCCCCCAAGGCCCGAGGGCGCGCCCGACCCTGCAGCCCTGCTGCAGCCACAGGGAACGGGATGTCTGAGAGGGCAGCCCCCACTGCCCAAGCCTCCGCTGGCAGTTCCCCGAAGGGCTGGTGGCGGCTGCGCCTCAGCAGCCAGCCTCCCTCCCACCCTCCCTGCCTCCCTCTGGTCGGGCACTGCAAGCCACACAGCCACTTGTGTCCCCTGTGTCCCTGGAGGCCGCAGCGCGTTTTGGGTTTTGGAGCGGACGGGCCCCTCTCGGCTTCCGTAGTCCATTTGCCCCCGGAGCCCGCCAGACCCCTGGCTCTAGGAGGCTGCCCAGGCGGTGCTGCCAACTGCCCCCAGGTGCTAGCTAGCGGCAGTGGCAGCGGCCGGCCACGGGGGGAGCACACACACCTGCGGGTGTCCCCGGGCCGCACACACGGACTGCCCCGCGCCTCCGTGGGTTGCAAATGAGCCCTCCGGGAACCCTTGCCTGCCCTAGGGGCTTGTCGGGCGGGGCCGACGCAGGGTTGGTGAGTGGGGTGGGGACTGCTGCTGGCACACACCCACTCCTGAAGCCCACTGGGGAGGTCCAAGGGCTATGAGCTCGGAGCTCGGGCACGGGCTGTCCCAGCAGGGCCTCCCGAGGGTGGACCGATATGCTCCCGGACCAAAAGTGTTGTAAAGGCCCAGGGCACGACCCTGCTGCGACCCCCAGCACCTCCTGGGTGCCCGCCACCACCCTTGGGCCGGGATGAGGTGCCACCTTGTGCGTGGAAGCCCCGCCCAGAGGCAAGAAGCCCCCAAGGCCCGAGGGCGCGCCCGACCCTGCAGCCCTGCTGCAGCCACAGGGAACGGGATGTCTGAGAGGGCAGCCCCCACTGCCCAAGCCTCCGCTGGCAGTTCCCCGAAGGGCTGGTGGCGGCTGCGCCTCAGCAGCCAGCCTCCCTCCCACCCTCCCTGCCTCCCTCTGGTCGGGCACTGCAAGCCACACAGCCACTTGTGTCCCCTGTGTCCCTGGAGGCCGCAGCGCGTTTTGGGTTTTGGAGCGGACGGGCCCCTCTCGGCTTCCGTAGTCCATTTGCCCCCGGAGCCCGCCAGACCCCTGGCTCTAGGAGGCTGCCCAGGCGGTGCTGCCAACTGCCCCCAGGTGCTAGCTAGCGGCAGTGGCAGCGGCCGGCCACGGGGGGAGCACACACACCTGCGGGTGTCCCCGGGCCGCACACACGGACTGCCCCGCGCCTCCCTGGGTTGCAAATGAGCCCTCCGGGAACCCTTGCCTGCCCTAGGGGCTTGTCGGGCGGGGCCGACGCAGGGTTGGTGAGTGGGGTGGGGACTGCTGCTGGCACACACCCACTCCTGAAGCCCACTGGGGAGGTCCAAGGGCTATGAGCTCGGAGCTCGGGCACGGGCTGTCCCAGCAGGGCCTCCCGAGGGTGGACCGATATGCTCCCGGACCAAAAGTGTTGTAAAGGCCCAGGGCACGACCCTGCTGCGACCCCCAGCACCTCCTGGGTGCCCGCCACCACCCTTGGGCCGGGATGAGGTGCCACCTTGTGCGTGGAAGCCCCGCCCAGAGGCAAGAAGCCCCCAAGGCCGGAGGGCGCGCCCGACCCTGCAGCCCTGCTGCAGCCACAGGGAACGGGATGTCTGAGAGGGCAGCCCCCACTGCCCAAGCCTCCGCTGGCAGTTCCCCGAAGGGCTGGTGGCGGCTGCGCCTCAGCAGCCAGCCTCCCTCCCACCCTCCCTGCCTCCCTCTGGTTGGGCACTGCAAGCCACACAGCCACTTGTGTCCCCTGTGTCCCTGGAGGCCGCAGCGCGTTTTGGGTTTTGGAGCGGACGGGCCCATCTCGGCTTCCGTAGTCCATTTGCCCCCGGAGCCCGCCAGACCCCTGGCTCTAGGAGGCTGCCCAGGCGGTGCTGCCAACTGCCCCCAGGTGCTAGCTAGCGGCAGTGGCAGCGGCCGGCCACGGGGGGAGCACACAAACCTGCGGGTGTCCCTGGGCCGCACACACGGACTGCCCCGCGCCTCCGTGGGTTGCAAATGAGCCCTCCGGTGACCCTTGCCTGCAAAGGGGCTTGTCGGGCGGGGCCGACACAGGGTGGGTGAGTGGGGGCGGACTGCTGCTGGCACACACCCACTCCTGAAGCCCACTGGGGCGGTCCAAGGGCTATGAGCTCGGAGCTCGGGCACGGGCTGTCCCAGCAGGGCCTCGCGAGGGTGGACCGATATGCTCCCGGACCAAAAGTGTTGTAAAGGCCCAGGGCACGACTGTCCTGCGACCCCCAGCACCTCCTGGGTGCCCGCCACCACCCTTGGGCCGGGATGAGGTGCCACCTTGTGCGTGGAAGCCCCGTCCAGAGGCAAGAAGCCCCCAAGGCCCGAGGGCGCGCCCGACCCTGCAGCCCTGCTGCAGCCACAGGGAACGGGATGTCTGAGAGGGCAGCCCCCACTGCCCAAGCCTCTGCTGGCAGTTCCCCGAAGGGCTGGTGGCGGCTGCGCCTCAGCAGCCAGCCTCCCTCCCACCCTCCCTGCCTCCCTCTGGTCGGGCACTGCAAGCCACACAGCCACTTGTGTCCCCTGTGTCCCTGGAGGCCGCAGCGCGTTTTGGGTTTTGGAGCGGACGGGCCCCTCTCGGCTTCCGTAGTCCATTTGCCCCCGGAGCCCGCCAGACCCCTGGCTCTAGGAGGCTGCCCAGGCGGTGCTGCCAACTGCCCCCAGGTGCTAGCTAGCGGCAGTGGCAGCGGCCGGCCACGGGGGGAGCACACACACCTGCGGGTGTCCCCGGGCCGCACACACGGACTGCCCCGCGCCTCCGTGGGTTGCAAATGAGCCCTCCGGGAACCCTTGCCTGCCCTAGGGGCTTGTCGGGCGGGGCCGATGCAGGGTGGGTGAGTGGGGGGGGACTGCTGCTGGCACACACCCACTCCTGAAGCCCACTGGAGCGGTCCAAGGGCTATGAGCTCGGAGCTCGGGCACGGGCTGTCCCAGCAGGGCCTCCCGAGGGTGGACCGATATGCTCCCGGACCAAAAGTGTTGTAAAGTCCCAGGGCACGACTCTCCTGCGACCCCCAGCACCTCCTGGGTGCCCGCCACCACCCTTGGGCCGGGATGAGATGCCACCTTGTGCGTGGAAGCCCCGCCCAGAGGCAAGAAGCCCCCAAGGCCCGAGGGCGCGCCCGACCCTGCAGCCCTGCTGCAGCCACAGGGAACGGGATGTCTGAGAGGGCAGCCCCCACTGCCCAAGCCTCCGCTGGCAGTTCCCCGAAGGGCTGGTGGCGGCTGCGCCTCAGCAGCCAGCCTCCCTCCCACCCTCCCTGCCTCCCTCTGGTTGGGCACTGCAAGCCACACAGCCACTTGTGTCCCCTGTGTCCCTGGAGGCCGCAGCGCGTTTTGGGTTTTGGAGCGGACGGGCCCCTCTCGGCTTCCGTAGTCCATTTGCCCCCGGAGCCCGCCAGACCCCTGGCTCTAGGAGGCTGCCCAGGCGGTGCTGCCAACTGCCCCCAGGTGCTAGCTAGCGGCAGTGGCAGCGGCCGGCCACGGGGGGAGCACACACACCTGCGGGTGTCCCCGGGCCGCACACACGGACTGCCCCGCGCCTCCGTGGGTTGCAAATGAGCCCTCCGGGAACCCTTGCCTGCCCTAGGGGCTTGTCGGGTGGGGCCGACGCAGGGTGGGTGAGTGGGGGGGGACTGCTGCTGGCACACACCCACTCCTGAAGCCCACTGGGGCGGTCCAAGGGCTATGAGCTCGGAGCTCGGGCACGGGCTGTCCCAGCAGGGCCTCGCGAGGGTGGACCGATATGCTCCCGGACCAAAAGTGTTGTAAAGGCCCAGGGCACGACTCTCCTGCGACCCCCAGCACCTCCTGGGTGCCCGCCACCACCCTTGGGCCGGGATGAGGTGCCACCTTGTGCGTGGAAGCCCCGCCCAGAGGCAAGAAGCCCCCAAGGCCCGAGGGCGCGCCCGACCCTGCAGCCCTGCTGCAGCCACAGGGAACGGGATGTCTGAGAGGGCAGCCCCCACTGCCCAAGCCTCCGCTGGCAGTTCCCCGAAGGGCTGGTGGCGGCTGCGCCTCAGCAGCCAGCCTCCCTCCCACCCTCCCTGCCTCCCTCTGGTTGGGCACTGCAAGCCACACAGCCACTTGTGTCCCCTGTGTCCCTGGAGGCCGCAGTGCGTTTTGGGTTTTGGAGCGGACGGGCCCCTCTCGGCTTCCGTAGTCCATTTGCCCCCGGAGCCCGCCAGACCCCTGGCTCTAGGAGGCTGCCCAGGCGGTGCTGCCAACTGCCCCCAGGTGCTAGCTAGCGGCAGTGGCAGCGGCCGGCCACGGGGGGAGCACACACACCTGCGGGTGTCCCCGGGCCGCACACACGGACTGCCCCGCGCCTCCGTGGGTTGCAAATGAGCCCTCCGGGAACCCTTGCCTGCCCTAGGGGCTTGTCGGGTGGGGCCGACGCAGGGTGGGTGAGTGGGGGGGGACTGCTGCTGGCACACACCCACTCCTGAAGCCCACTGGGGCAGTCCAAGGGCTATGAGCTCGGAGCTCGGGCACGGGCTGTCCCAGCAGGGCCTCGCGAGGGTGGACCGATATGCTCCCGGACCAAAAGTGTTGTAAAGGCCCAGGGCACGACCCTGCTGCGACCCCCAGCACCTCCTGGTTGCCCGCCACCACCCTTGGGCCGGGATGAGGTGCCACCTTGTGCGTGGAAGCCCCGCCCAGAGGCAAGAAGCCCCCAAGGCCCGAGGGCGCGCCCGACCCTGCAGCCCTGCTGCAGCCACAGGGAACGGGATGTCTGAGAGGGCAGCCCCCACTGCCCAAGCCTCCGCTGGCAGTTCCCCGAAGGGCTGGTGGCGGCTGCGCCTCAGCAGCCAGCCTCCCTCCCACCCTCCCTGCCTCCCTCTGGTCGGGCACTGCAAGCCACACAGCCACTTGTGTCCCCTGTGTCCCTGGAGGCCGCAGCGCGTTTTGGGTTTTGGAGCGGACGGGCCCCTCTCGGCTTCCGTAGTCCATTTGCCCCCGGAGCCCGCCAGACCCCTGGCTCTAGGAGGCTGCCCAGGCGGTGCTGCCAACTGCCCCCAGGTGCTAGCTAGCGGCAGTGGCAGCGGCCGGCCACGGGGGGAGCACACACACCTGCGGGTGTCCCCGGGCCGCACACACGGACTGCCCCGCGCCTCCGTGGGTTGCAAATGAGCCCTCCGGGAACCCTTGCCTGCCCTAGGGGCTTGTCGGGCGGGGCCGACGCAGGGTGGGTGAGTGGGGGGGGACTGCTGCTGGCACACACCCACTCCTGAAGCCCACTGGAGCGGTCCAAGGGCTATGAGCTCGGAGCTCGGGCACGGGCTGTCCCAGCAGGGCCTCCCGAGGGTGGACCGATATGCTCCCGGACCAAAAGTGTTGTAAAGTCCCAGGGCACGACTCTCCTGCGACCCCCAGCACCTCCTGGGTGCCCGCCACCACCCTTGGGCCGGGATGAGGTGCCACCTTGTGCGTGGAAGCCCCGCCCAGAGGCAAGAAGCCCCCAAGGCCCGAGGGCGCGCCCGACCCTGCAGCCCTGCTGCAGCCACAGGGAACGGGATGTCTGAGAGGGCAGCCCCCACTGCCCAAGCCTCCGCTGGCAGTTCCCCGAAGGGCTGGTGGCGGCTGCGCCTCAGCAGCCAGCCTCCCTCCCACCCTCCCTGCCTCCCTCTGGTCGGGCACTGCAAGCCACACAGCCACTTGTGTCCCCTGTGTCCCTGGAGGCCGCAGCGCGTTTTGGGTTTTGGAGCGGACGGGCCCCTCTCGGCTTCCGTAGTCCATTTGCCCCCGGAGCCCGCCAGACCCCTGGCTCTAGGAGGCTGCCCAGGCGGTGCTGCCAACTGCCCCCAGGTGCTAGCTAGCGGCAGTGGCAGCGGCCGGCCACGGGGGGAGCACACACACCTGCGGGTGTCCCCGGGCCGCACACACGGACTGCCCCGCGCCTCCGTGGGTTGCAAATGAGCCCTCCGGGAACCCTTGCCTGCCCTAGGGGCTTGTCGGGCGGGGCCGATGCAGGGTGGGTGAGTGGGGGGGGGACTGCTGCTGGCACACACCCACTCCTGAAGCCCACTGGAGCGGTCCAAGGGCTATGAGCTCGGAGCTCGGGCACGGGCTGTCCCAGCAGGGCCTCCCGAGGGTGGACCGATATGCTCCCGGACCAAAAGTGTTGTAAAGGCCCAGGGCACGACTCTCCTGCGACCCCCAGCACCTCCTGGGTGCCCGCCACCACCCTTGGGCCGGGATGAGGTGCCACCTTGTGCGTGGAAGCCCCGCCCAGAGGCAAGAAGCCCCCAAGGCCCGAGGGCGCGCCCGACCCTGCAGCCCTGCTGCAGCCACAGGGAACGGGATGTCTGAGAGGGCAGCCCCCACTGCCCAAGCCTCCGCTGGCAGTTCCCCGAAGGGCTGGTGGCGGCTGCGCCTCAGCAGCCAGCCTCCCTCCCACCCTCCCTGCCTCCCTCTGGTTGGGCACTGCAAGCCACACAGCCACTTGTGTCCCCTGTGTCCCTGGAGGCCGCAGCGCGTTTTGGGTTTTGGAGCGGACGGGCCCCTCTCGGCTTCCGTAGTCCATTTGCCCCCGGAGCCCGCCAGACCCCTGGCTCTAGGAGGCTGCCCAGGCGGTGCTGCCAACTGCCCCCAGGTGCTAGCTAGCGGCAGTGGCAGCGGCCGGCCACGGGGGGAGCACACACACCTGCGGGTGTCCCCGGGCCGCACACACGGACTGCCCCGCGCCTCCGTGGGTTGCAAATGAGCCCTCCGGGAACCCTTGCCTGCCCTAGGGGCTTGTCGGGTGGGGCCGACGCAGGGTGGGTGAGTGGGGGGGGACTGCTGCTGGCACACACCCACTCCTGAAGCCCACTGGGGCGGTCCAAGGGCTATGAGCTCGGAGCTCGGGCACGGGCTGTCCCAGCAGGGCCTCGCGAGGGTGGACCGATATGCTCCCGGACCAAAAGTGTTGTAAAGGCCCAGGGCACGACCCTGCTGCGACCCCCAGCACCTCCTGGTTGCCCGCCACCACCCTTGGGCCGGGATGAGGTGCCACCTTGTGCGTGGAAGCCCCGCCCAGAGGCAAGAAGCCCCCAAGGCCCGAGGGCGCGCCCGACCCTGCAGCCCTGCTGCAGCCACAGGGAACGGGATGTCTGAGAGGGCAGCCCCCACTGCCCAAGCCTCCGCTGGCAGTTCCCCGAAGGGCTGGTGGCGGCTGCGCCTCAGCAGCCAGCCTCCCTCCCACCCTCCCTGCCTCCCTCTGGTCGGGCACTGCAAGCCACACAGCCACTTGTGTCCCCTGTGTCCCTGGAGGCCGCAGCGCGTTTTGGGTTTTGGAGCGGACGGGCCCCTCTCGGCTTCCGTAGTCCATTTGCCCCCGGAGCCCGCCAGACCCCTGGCTCTAGGAGGCTGCCCAGGCGGTGCTGCCAACTGCCCCCAGGTGCTAGCTAGCGGCAGTGGCAGCGGCTGGCCACGGGGGGAGCACACACACCTGCGGGTGTCCCCGGGCCGCACACACGGACTGCCCCGCGCCTCCGTGGGTTGCAAATGAGCCCTCCGGGAACCCTTGCCTGCCCTAGGGGCTTGTCGGGCGGGGCCGACGCAGGGTGGGTGAGTGGGGGGGGACTGCTGCTGGCACACACCCACTCCTGAAGCCCACTGGGGCGGTCCAAGGGCTATGAGCTCGGAGCTCGGGCACGGGCTGTCCCAGCAGGGCCTCGCGAGGGTGGACCGATATGCTCCCGGACCAAAAGTGTTGTAAAGGCCCAGGGCACGACCCTGCTGTGACCCCCAGCACCTCCTGGGTGCCCGCCACCACCCTTGGGCCGGGATGAGGTGCCACCTTGTGCGTGGAAGCACCGCCCAGAGGCAAGAAGCCCCCAAGGCCCGAGGGCGCGCCCGACCCTGCAGCCCTGCTGCAGCCACAGGGAACGGGATGTCTGAGAGGGCAGCCCCCACTGCCCAAGCCTCCGCTGGCAGTTCCCCGAAGGGCTGGTGGCGGCTGCGCCTCAGCAGCCAGCCTCCCTCCCACCCTCCCTGCCTCCCTCTGGTCGGGCACTGCAAGCCACACAGCCACTTGTGTCCCCTGTGTCCCTGGAGGCCGCAGCGCGTTTTGGGTTTTGGAGCGGACGGGCCCCTCTCGGCTTCCGTAGTCCATTTGCCCCCGGAGCCCGCCAGACCCCTGGCTCTAGGAGGCTGCCCAGGCGGTGCTGCCAACTGCCCCCAGGTGCTAGCTAGCGGCAGTGGCAGCGGCCGGCCACGGGGGGAGCACACACACCTGCGGGTGTCCCCGGGCCGCACACACGGACTGCCCCGCGCCTCCGTGGGTTGCAAATGAGCCCTCCGGGAACCCTTGCCTGCCCTAGGGGCTTGTCGGGCGGGGCCGATGCAGGGTGGGTGAGTGGGGGGGGACTACTGCTGGCACACACCCACTCCTGAAGCCCACTGGAGCGGTCCAAGGGCTATGAGCTCGGAGCTCGGGCACGGGCTGTCCCAGCAGGGCCTCCCGAGGGTGGACCGATATGCTCCCGGACCAAAAGTGTTGTAAAGGCCCAGGGCACGACTCTCCTGCGACCCCCAGCACCTCCTGGGTGCCCGCCACCACCCTTGGGCCGGGATGAGGTGCCACCTTGTGCGTGGAAGCCCCGCCCAGAGGCAAGAAGCCCCCAAGGCCCGAGGGCGCGCCCGACCCTGCAGCCCTGCTGCAGCCACAGGGAACGGGATGTCTGAGAGGGCAGCCCCCACTGCCCAAGCCTCCGCTGGCAGTTCCCCGAAGGGCTGGTGGCGGCTGCGCCTCAGCAGCCAGCCTCCCTCCCACCCTCCCTGCCTCCCTCTGGTCGGGCACTGCAAGCCACACAGCCACTTGTGTCCCCTGTGTCCCTGGAGGCCGCAGCGCGTTTTGGGTTTTGGAGCGGACGGGCCCCTCTCGGCTTCCGTAGTCCATTTGCCCCCGGAGCCCGCCAGACCCCTGGCTCTAGGAGGCTGCCCAGGCGGTGCTGCCAACTGCCCCCAGGTGCTAGCTAGCGGCAGTGGCAGCGGCCGGCCACGGGGGGAGCACACACACCTGCGGGTGTCCCCGGGCCGCACACACGGACTGCCCCGCGCCTCCCTGGGTTGCAAATGAGCCCTCCGGGAACCCTTGCCTGCCCTAGGGGCTTGTCGGGCGGGGCCGACACAGGGTGGGTGAGTGGGGTGGGGACTGCTGCTGGCACACACCCACTCCTGAAGCCCACTGGGAGGTCCAAGGGCTATGAGCTCGGAGCTCGGGCACGGGCTGTCCCAGCAGGGCCTCCCGAGGGTGGACCGATATGCTCCCGGACCAAAAGTGTTGTAAAGGCCCAGGGCACGACCCTGCTGCGACCCCCAGCACCTCCTGGGTGCCCGCCACCACCCTTGGGCCGGGATGAGGTGCCACCTTGTGCGTGGAAGCCCCGCCCAGAGGCAAGAAGCCCCCAAGGCCCGAGGGCGCGCCCGACCCTGCAGCCCTGCTGCAGCCACAGGGAACGGGATGTCTGAGAGGGCAGCCCCCACTGCCCAAGCCTCCGCTGGCAGTTCCCCGAAGGGCTGGTGGCGGCTGCGCCTCAGCAGCCAGCCTCCCTCCCACCCTCCCTGCCTCCCTCTGGTCGGGCACTGCAAGCCACACAGCCACTTGTGTCCCCTGTGTCCCTGGAGGCCGCAGCGCGTTTTGGGTTTTGGAGCGGACGGGCCCCTCTCGGCTTCCGTAGTCCATTTGCCCCCGGAGCCCGCCAGACCCCTGGCTCTAGGAGGCTGCCCAGGCGGTGCTGCCAACTGCCCCCAGGTGCTAGCTAGCGGCAGTGGCAGCGGCCGGCCACGGGGGGAGCACACACACCTGCGGGTGTCCCCGGGCCGCACACACGGACTGCCCCGCGCCTCCGTGGGTTGCAAATGAGCCCTCCGGGAACCCTTGCCTGCCCTAGGGGCTTGTCGGGCGGGGCCGACGCAGGGTGGGTGAGTGGGGGGGGGACTGCTGCTGGCACACACCCACTCCTGAAGCCCACTGGGGCGGTCCAAGGGCTATGAGCTCGGAGCTCGGGCACGGGCTGTCCCAGCAGGGCCTCGCGAGGGTGGACCGATATGCTCCCGGACCAAAAGTGTTGTAAAGGCCCAGGGCACGACTCTCCTGCGACCCCCAGCACCTCCTGGGTGCCCGCCACCACCCTTGGGCCGGGATGAGGTGCCACCTTGTGCGTGGAAGCCCCGCCCAGAGGCAAGAAGCCCCCAAGGCCCGAGGGCGCGCCCGACCCTGCAGCCCTGCTGCAGCCACAGGGAACGGGATGTCTGAGAGGGCAGCCCCCACTGCCCAAGCCTCCGCTGGCAGTTCCCCGAAGGGCTGGTGGCGGCTGCGCCTCAGCAGCCAGCCTCCCTCCCACCCTCCCTGCCTCCCTCTGGTCGGGCACTGCAAGCCACACAGCCACTTGTGTCCCCTGTGTCCCTGGAGGCCGCAGCGCGTTTTGGGTTTTGGAGCGGACGGGCCCCTCTCGGCTTCCGTAGTCCATTTGCCCCCGGAGCCCGCCAGACCCCTGGCTCTAGGAGGCTGCCCAGGCGGTGCTGCCAACTGCCCCCAGGTGCTAGCTAGCGGCAGTGGCAGCGGCCGGCCACGGGGGGAGCACACACACCTGCGGGTGTCCCCGGGCCGCACACACGGACTGCCCCGCGCCTCCGTGGGTTGCAAATGAGCCCTCCGGGAACCCTTGCCTGCCCTAGGGGCTTGTCGGGCGGGGCCGATGCAGGGTGGGTGAGTGGGGGGGGACTGCTGCTGGCACACACCCACTCCTGAAGCCCACTGGGGCGGTCCAAGGGCTATGAGCTCGGAGCTCGGGCACGGGCTGTCCCAGCAGGGCCTCCCGAGGGTGGACCGATATGCTCCCGGACCAAAAGTGTTGTAAAGGCCCAGGGCACGACCCTGCTGCGACCCCCAGCACCTCCTGGGTGCCCGCCACCACCCTTGGGCCGGGATGAGGTGCCACCTTGTGCGTGGAAGCCCCGCCCAGAGGCAAGAAGCCCCCAAGGCCCGAGGGCGCGCCCGACCCTGCAGCCCTGCTGCAGCCACAGGGAACGGGATGTCTGAGAGGGCAGCCCCCACTGCCCAAGCCTCCGCTGGCAGTTCCCCGAAGGGCTGGTGGCGGCTGCGCCTCAGCAGCCAGCCTCCCTCCCACCCTCCCTGCCTCCCTCTGGTCGGGCACTGCAAGCCACACAGCCACTTGTGTCCCCTGTGTCCCTGGAGGCCGCAGCGCGTTTTGGGTTTTGGAGCGGACGGGCCCCTCTCGGCTTCCGTAGTCCATTTGCCCCCGGAGCCCGCCAGACCCCTGGCTCTAGGAGGCTGCCCAGGCGGTGCTGCCAACTGCCCCCAGGTGCTAGCTAGCGGCAGTGGCAGCGGCCGGCCACGGGGGGAGCACACACACCTGCGGGTGTCCCCGGGCCGCACACACGGACTGCCCCGCGCCTCCGTGGGTTGCAAATGAGCCCTCCGGGAACCCTTGCCTGCCCTAGGGGCTTGTCGGGCGGGGCCGATGCAGGGTGGGTGAGTGGGGGGGGACTGCTGCTGGCACACACCCACTCCTGAAGCCCACTGGGGCGGTCCAAGGGCTATGAGCTCGGAGCTCGGGCACGGGCTGTCCCAGCAGGGCCTCCCGAGGGTGGACCGATATGCTCCCGGACCAAAAGTGTTGTAAAGGCCCAGGGCACGACCCTGCTGCGACCCCCAGCACCTCCTGGGTGCCCGCCACCACCCTTGGGCCGGGATGAGGTGCCACCTTGTGCGTGGAAGCCCCGCCCAGAGGCAAGAAGCCCCCAAGGCCCGAGGGCGCGCCCGACCCTGCAGCCCTGCTGCAGCCACAGGGAACGGGATGTCTGAGAGGGCAGCCCCCACTGCCCAAGCCTCCGCTGGCAGTTCCCCGAAGGGCTGGTGGCGGCTGCGCCTCAGCAGCCAGCCTCCCTCCCACCCTCCCTGCCTCCCTCTGGTCGGGCACTGCAAGCCACACAGCCACTTGTGTCCCCTGTGTCCCTGGAGGCCGCAGCGCGTTTTGGGTTTTGGAGCGGACGGGCCCCTCTCGGCTTCCGTAGTCCATTTGCCCCCGGAGCCCGCCAGACCCCTGGCTCTAGGAGGCTGCCCAGGCGGTGCTGCCAACTGCCCCCAGGTGCTAGCTAGCGGCAGTGGCAGCGGCCGGCCACGGGGGGAGCACACACACCTGCGGGTGTCCCCGGGCCGCACACACGGACTGCCCCGCGCCTCCGTGGGTTGCAAATGAGCCCTCCGGGAACCCTTGCCTGCCCTAGGGGCTTGTCGGGCGGGGCCGATGCAGGGTGGGTGAGTGGGGGGGGACTGCTGCTGGCACACACCCACTCCTGAAGCCCACTGGGGCGGTCCAAGGGCTATGAGCTCGGAGCTCGGGCACGGGCTGTCCCAGCAGGGCCTCGCGAGGGTGGACCGATATGCTCCCGGACCAAAAGTGTTGTAAAGGCCCAGGGCACGACCCTGCTGCGACCCCCAGCACCTCCTGGGTGCCCGCCACCACCCTTGGGCCGGGATGAGGTGCCACCTTGTGCGTGGAAGCCCCGCCCAGAGGCAAGAAGCCCCCAAGGCCCGAGGGCGCGCCCGACCCTGCAGCCCTGCTGCAGCCACAGGGAACGGGATGTCTGAGAGGGCAGCCCCCACTGCCCAAGCCTCCGCTGGCAGTTCCCCGAAGGGCTGGTGGCGGCTGCGCCTCAGCAGCCAGCCTCCCTCCCACCCTCCCTGCCTCCCTCTGGTCGGGCACTGCAAGCCACACAGCCACTTGTGTCCCCTGTGTCCCTGGAGGCCGCAGCGCGTTTTGGGTTTTGGAGCGGACGGGCCCATCTCGGCTTCCGTAGTCCATTTGCCCCCGGAGCCCGCCAGACCCCTGGCTCTAGGAGGCTGCCCAGGCGGTGCTGCCAACTGCCCCCAGGTGCTAGCTAGCGGCAGTGGCAGCGGCCGGCCACGGGGGGAGCACACACACCTGCGGGTGTCCCTGGGCCGCACACACGGACTGCCCCGCGCCTCCGTGGGTTGCAAATGAGCCCTCCGGTGACCCTTGCCTGCCCTAGGGGCTTGTCGGGCGGGGCCGACGCAGGGTGGGTGAGTGGGGGGGGACTGCTGCTGGCACACACCCACTCCTGAAGCCCACTGGGGCGGTCCAAGGGCTATGAGCTCGGAGCTCGGGCACGGGCTGTCCCAGCAGGGCCTCCCGAGGGTGGACCGATATGCTCCCGGACCAAAAGTGTTGTAAAGGCCCAGGGCACGACCCTGCTGCGACCCCCAGCACCTCCTGGGTGCCCGCCACCACCCTTGGGCCGGGATGAGGTGCCACCATGTGCGTGGAAGCCCCGCCCAGAGGCAAGAAGCCCCCAAGGCCCGAGGGCGCGCCCGACCCTGCAGCCCTGCTGCAGCCACAGGGAACGGGATGTCTGAGAGGGCAGCCCCCACTGCCCAAGCCTCCGCTGGCAGTTCCCCGAAGGGCTGGTGGCGGCTGCGCCTCAGCAGCCAGCCTCCCTCCCACCCTCCCTGCCTCCCTCTGGTCGGGCACTGCAAGCCACACAGCCACTTGTGTCCCCTGTGTCCCTGGAGGCCGCAGCGCGTTTTGGGTTTTGGAGCGGACGGGCCCCTCTCGGCTTCCGTAGTCCATTTGCCCCCGGAGCCCGCCAGACCCCTGGCTCTAGGAGGCTGCCCAGGCGGTGCTGCCAACTGCCCCCAGGTGCTAGCTAGCGGCAGTGGCAGCGGCCAGCCACGGGGGGAGCACACACACCTGCGGGTGTCCCCGGGCCGCACACACGGACTGCCCCGCGCCTCCGTGGGTTGCAAATGAGCCCTCCGGGAACCCTTGCCTGCCCTAGGGGCTTGTCGGGCGGGGCCGACGCAGGGTGGGTGAGTGGGGGGGGACTGCTGCTGGCACACACCCACTCCTGAAGCCCACTGGGGCTGTCCAAGGGCTATGAGCTTGGTGCTCGGGCACGGGCTGTCCCAGCAGGGCCTCGCGAGGGTGGACCGATATGCTCCCGGACCAAAAGTGTTGTAAAGGCCCAGGGCACGACTCTCCTGCGACCCCCAGCACCTCCTGGGTGCCCGCCACCACCCTTGGGCCGGGATGAGGTGCCACCTTGTGCGTGGAAGCCCCGCCCAGAGGCAAGAAGCCCCCAAGGCCCGAGGGCGCGCCCGACCCTGCAGCCCTGCTGCAGCCACAGGGAACGGGATGTCTGAGAGGGCAGCCCCCACTGCCCAAGCCTCCGCTGGCAGTTCCCCGAAGGGCTGGTGGCGGCTGCGCCTCAGCAGCCAGCCTCCCTCCCACCCTCCCTGCCTCCCCCTGGTCGGGCACTGCAAGCCACACAGCCACTTGTGTCCCCTGTGTCCCTGGAGGCCGCAGCGCGTTTTGGGTTTTGGAGCGGACGGGCCCCTCTCGGCTTCCGTAGTCCATTTGCCCCCGGAGCCCGCCAGACCCCTGGCTCTAGGAGGCTGCCCAGGCGGTGCTGCCAACTGCCCCCAGGTGCTAGCTAGCGGCAGTGGCAGCGGCCGGCCACGGGGGGAGCACACACACCTGCGGGTGTCCCCGGGCCGCACACACGGACTGCCCCGCGCCTCCGTGGGTTGCAAATGAGCCCTCCGGGAACCCTTGCCTGCCCTAGGGGCTTGTCGGGCGGGGCCGACGCAGGGTGGGTGAGTGGGGGGGGACTGCTGCTGGCACACACCCACTCCTGAAGCCCACTGGGGCGGTCCAAGGGCTATGAGCTCGGAGCTCGGGCACGGGCTGTCCCAGCAGGGCCTCGCGAGGGTGGACCGATATGCTCCCGGACCGAAAGTGTTGTAAAGGCCCAGGGCACGACCCTGCTGCGACCCCCAGCACCTCCTGGGTGCCCGCCACCACCCTTGGGCCGGGATGAGGTGCCACCTTGTGCGTGGAAGCCCCGCCCAGAGGCAAGAAGCCCCCAAGGCCCGAGGGCGCGCCCGACCCTGCAGCCCTGCTGCAGCCACAGGGAACGGGATGTCTGAGAGGGCAGCCCCCACTGCCCAAGCCTCCGCTGGCAGTTCCCCGAAGGGCTGGTGGCGGCTGCGCCTCAGCAGCCAGCCTCCCTCCCACCCTCCCTGCCTCCCTCTGGTCGGGCACTGCAAGCCACACAGCCACTTGTGTCCCCTGTGTCCCTGGAGGCCGCAGCGCGTTTTGGGTTTTGGAGCGGACGGGCCCCTCTCGGCTTCCGTAGTCCATTTGCCCCCGGAGCCCGCCAGACCCCTGGCTCTAGGAGGCTGCCCAGGCGGTGCTGCCAACTGCCCCCAGGTGCTAGCTAGCGGCAGTGGCAGCGGCCGGCCACGGGGGGAGCACACACACCTGCGGGTGTCCCTGGGCCGCACACACGGACTGCCCCGCGCCTCCGTGGGTTGCAAATGAGCCCTCCGGGAACCCTTGCCTGCCCTAGGGGCTTGTCGGGCGGGGCCGACGCAGGGTGGGTGAGTGGGGGGGGACTGCTGCTGGCACACACCCACTCCTGAAGCCCACTGGGGCGGTCCAAGGGCTATGAGCTCGGAGCTCGGGCACGGGCTGTCCCAGCAGGGCCTCGCGAGGGTGGACCGATATGCTCCCGGACCGAAAGTGTTGTAAAGGCCCAGGGCACGACCCTGCTGCGACCCCCAGCACCTCCTGGGTGCCCGCCACCACCCTTGGGCCGGGATGAGGTGCCACCTTGTGCGTGGAAGCCCCGCCCAGAGGCAAGAAGCCCCCAAGGCCCGAGGGCGCGCCCGACCCTGCAGCCCTGCTGCAGCCACAGGGAACGGGATGTCTGAGAGGGCAGCCCCCACTGCCCAAGCCTCCGCTGGCAGTTCCCCGAAGGGCTGGTGGCGGCTGCGCCTCAGCAGCCAGCCTCCCTCCCACCCTCCCTGCCTCCCTCTGGTTGGGCACTGCAAGCCACACAGCCACTTGTGTCCCCTGTGTCCCTGGAGGCCGCAGCGCGTTTTGGGTTTTGGAGCGGACGGGCCCCTCTCGGCTTCCGTAGTCCATTTGCCCCCGGAGCCCGCCAGACCCCTGGCTCTAGGAGGCTGCCCAGGCGGTGCTGCCAACTGCCCCCAGGTGCTAGCTAGCGGCAGTGGCAGCGGCCGGCCACGGGGGGAGCACACACACCTGCGGGTGTCCCCGGGCCGCACACACGGACTGCCCCGCGCCTCCGTGGGTTGCAAATGAGCCCTCCGGGAACCCTTGCCTGCCCTAGGGGCTTGTCGGGCGGGGCCGATGCAGGGTGGGTGAGTGGGGGGGGACTGCTGCTGGCACACACCCACTCCTGAAGCCCACTGGAGCGGTCCAAGGGCTATGAGCTCGGAGCTCGGGCACGGGCTGTCCCAGCAGGGCCTCCCGAGGGTGGACCGATATGCTCCCGGACCAAAAGTGTTGTAAAGGCCCAGGGCACGACCCTGCTGCGACCCCCAGCACCTCCTGGGTGCCCGCCACCACCCTTGGGCCGGGATGAGGTGCCACCATGTGCGTGGAAGCCCCGCCCAGAGGCAAGAAGCCCCCAAGGCCCGAGGGCGCGCCCGACCCTGCAGCCCTGCTGCAGCCACAGGGAACGGGATGTCTGAGAGGGCAGCCCCCACTGCCCAAGCCTCCGCTGGCAGTTCCCCGAAGGGCTGGTGGCGGCTGCGCCTCAGCAGCCAGCCTCCCTCCCACCCTCCCTGCCTCCCTCTGGTCGGGCACTGCAAGCCACACAGCCACTTGTGTCCCCTGTGTCCCTGGAGGCCGCAGCGCGTTTTGGGTTTTGGAGCGGACGGGCCCCTCTCGGCTTCCGTAGTCCATTTGCCCCCGGAGCCCGCCAGACCCCTGGCTCTAGGAGGCTGCCCAGGCGGTGCTGCCAACTGCCCCCAGGTGCTAGCTAGCGGCAGTGGCAGCGGCCAGCCACGGGGGGAGCACACACACCTGCGGGTGTCCCCGGGCCGCACACACGGACTGCCCCGCGCCTCCGTGGGTTGCAAATGAGCCCTCCGGGAACCCTTGCCTGCCCTAGGGGCTTGTCGGGCGGGGCCGACGCAGGGTGGGTGAGTGGGGGGGGACTGCTGCTGGCACACACCCACTCCTGAAGCCCACTGGGGCTGTCCAAGGGCTATGAGCTTGGTGCTCGGGCACGGGCTGTCCCAGCAGGGCCTCGCGAGGGTGGACCGATATGCTCCCGGACCAAAAGTGTTGTAAAGGCCCAGGGCACGACTCTCCTGCGACCCCCAGCACCTCCTGGGTGCCCGCCACCACCCTTGGGCCGGGATGAGGTGCCACCTTGTGCGTGGAAGCCCCGCCCAGAGGCAAGAAGCCCCCAAGGCCCAAGGGCGCGCCCGACCCTGCAGCCCTGCTGCAGCCACAGGGAACGGGATGTCTGAGAGGGCAGCCCCCACTGCCCAAGCCTCCGCTGGCAGTTCCCCGAAGGGCTGGTGGCGGCTGCGCCTCAGCAGCCAGCCTCCCTCCCACCCTCCCTGCCTCCCCCTGGTCGGGCACTGCAAGCCACACAGCCACTTGTGTCCCCTGTGTCCCTGGAGGCCGCAGCGCGTTTTGGGTTTTGGAGCGGACGGGCCCCTCTCGGCTTCCGTAGTCCATTTGCCCCCGGAGCCCGCCAGACCCCTGGCTCTAGGAGGCTGCCCAGGCGGTGCTGCCAACTGCCCCCAGGTGCTAGCTAGCGGCAGTGGCAGCGGCCGGCCACGGGGGGAGCACACACACCTGCGGGTGTCCCCGGGCCGCACACACGGACTGCCCCGCGCCTCCGTGGGTTGCAAATGAGCCCTCCGGGAACCCTTGCCTGCCCTAGGGGCTTGTCGGGCGGGGCCGACGCAGGGTGGGTGAGTGGGGGGGGACTGCTGCTGGCACACACCCACTCCTGAAGCCCACTGGGGCGGTCCAAGGGCTATGAGCTCGGAGCTCGGGCACGGGCTGTCCCAGCAGGGCCTCGCGAGGGTGGACCGATATGCTCCCGGACCGAAAGTGTTGTAAAGGCCCAGGGCACGACCCTGCTGCGACCCCCAGCACCTCCTGGGTGCCCGCCACCACCCTTGGGCCGGGATGAGGTGCCACCTTGTGCGTGGAAGCCCCGCCCAGAGGCAAGAAGCCCCCAAGGCGGGAGGGCGCGCCCGACCCTGCAGCCCTGCTGCAGCCACAGGGAACGGGATGTCTGAGAGGGCAGCCCCCACTGCCCAAGCCTCCGCTGGCAGTTCCCCGAAGGGCTGGTGGCGGCTGCGCCTCAGCAGCCAGCCTCCCTCCCACCCTCCCTGCCTCCCTCTGGTCGGGCACTGCAAGCCACACAGCCACTTGTGTCCCCTGTGTCCCTGGAGGCCGCAGCGCGTTTTGGGTTTTGGAGCGGACGGGCCCCTCTCGGCTTCCGTAGTCCATTTGCCCCCGGAGCCCGCCAGACCCCTGGCTCTAGGAGGCTGCCCAGGCGGTGCTGCCAACTGCCCCCAGGTGCTAGCTAGCGGCAGTGGCAGCGGCCGGCCACGGGGGGAGCACACACACCTGCGGGTGTCCCCGGGCCGCACACACGGACTGCCCCGCGCCTCCGTGGGTTGCAAATGAGCCCTCCGGGAACCCTTGCCTGCCCTAGGGGCTTGTCGGGCGGGGCCGACGCAGGGTGGGTGAGTGGGGGGGGACTGCAGCTGGCACACACCCACTCCTGAAGCCCACTGGGGCGGTCCAAGGGCTATGAGCTCGGAGCTCGGGCACGGGCTGTCCCAGCAGGGCCTCGCGAGGGAGGACCGATATGCTCCCGGACCAAAAGTGTTGTAAAGGCCCAGGGCACGACTCTCCTGCGACCCCCAGCACCTCCTAGGTGCCCGCCACCACCCTTGGGCCGGGATGAGGTGCCACCTTGTGCGTGGAAGCCCCGCCCAGAGGCAAGAAGCCCCCAAGGCCCGAGGGCGCGCCCGACCCTGCAGCCCTGCTGCAGCCACAGGGAACGGGATGTCTGAGAGGGCAGCCCCCACTGCCCAAGCCTCCGCTGGCAGTTCCCCGAAGGGCTGGTGGCGGCTGCGCCTCAGCAGCCAGCCTCCCTCCCACCCTCCCTGCCTCCCTCTGGTCGGGCACTGCAAGCCACACAGCCACTTGTGTCCCCTGTGTCCCTGGAGGCCGCAGCGCGTTTTGGGTTTTGGAGCGGACGGGCCCCTCTCGGCTTCCGTAGTCCATTTGCCCCCAGAGCCCGCCAGACCCCTGGCTCTAGGAGGCTGCCCAGGCGGTGCTGCCAACTGCCCCCAGGTGCTAGCTAGCGGCAGTGGCAGCGGCCGGCCACGGGGGGAGCACACACACCTGCGGGTGTCCCCGGGCCGCACACACGGACTGCCCCGCGCCTCCGTGGGTTGCAAATGAGCCCTCCGGGAACCCTTGCCTGCCCTAGGGGCTTGTCGGGCGGGGCCGACGCAGGGTGGGTGAGTGGGGGGGGACTGCTGCTGGCACACACCCACTCCTGAAGCCCACTGGGGCGGTCCAAGGGCTATGAGCTCGGAGCTCGGGCACGGGCTGTCCCAGCTGGCCCTCCCGAGGGTGGACCGATATGCTCCCGGACCAAAAGTGTTGTAAAGGCCCAGGGCACGACCCTGCTGCGACCCCCAGCACCTCCTGGGTGCCCGCCACCACCCTTGGGCCGGGATGAGGTGCCACCTTGTGCGTGGAAGCCCCGCCCAGAGGCAAGAAGCCCCCAAGGCCCGAGGGCGCGCCCGACCCTGCAGCCCTGCTGCAGCCACAGGGAACGGGATGTCTGAGAGGGCAGCCCCCACTGCCCAAGCCTCCGCTGGCAGTTCCCCGAAGGGCTGGTGGCGGCTGCGCCTCAGCAGCCAGCCTCCCTCCCACCCTCCATGCCTCCCTCTGGTCGGGCACTGCAAGCCACACAGCCACTTGTGTCCCCTGTGTCCCTGGAGGCCGCAGCGCGTTTTGGGTTTTGGAGCGGACGGGCCCCTCTCGGCTTCCGTAGTCCATTTGCCCCCGGAGCCCGCCAGACCCCTGGCTCTAGGAGGCTGCCCAGGCGGTGCTGCCAACTGCCCCCAGGTGCTAGCTAGCGGCAGTGGCAGCGGCCGGCCACGGGGGGAGCACACACACCTGCGGGTGTCCCTGGGCCGCACAAGCGGACTGCCCCGCGCCTCCGTGGGTTGCAAATGAGCCCTCCGGGAACCCTTGCCTGCCCTAGGGGCTTGTCGGGCGGGGCCGACGCAGGGTGGGTGAGTGGGGGGGGACTGCTGCTGGCACACACCCACTCCTGAAGCCCACTGGGGCGGTCCAAGGGCTATGAACTCGGAGCTCGGGCACGGGCTGTCCCAGCAGGGCCTCGCGAGGGTGGACCGATATGCTCCCGGACCAAAAGTGTTGTAAAGGCCCAGGGCACGACTCTCCTGCGACCCCCAGCAACTCCTGGGTGCCCGCCACCACCCTTGGGCCGGGATGAGGTGCCACCTTGTGCGTGGAAGCCCCGCCCAGAGGCTAGAAGCCCCCAAGGCCGGAGGGCGCGCCCGACCCTGCAGCCCTGCTGCAGCCACAGGGAACGGGATGTCTGAGAGGGCAGCCCCCACTGCCCAAGCCTCCGCTGGCAGTTCCCCGAAGGGCTGGTGGCGGCTGCGCCTCAGCAGCCAGCCTCCCTCCCACCCTCCCTGCCTCCCTCTGGTCGGGCACTGCAAGCCACACAGCCACTTGTGTCCCCTGTGTCCCTGGAGGCCGCAGCGCGTTTTGGGTTTTGGAGCGGACGGGCCCCTCTCGGCTTCCGTAGTCCATTTGCCCCCAGAGCCCGCCAGACCCCTGGCTCTAGGAGGCTGCCCAGGCGGTGCTGCCAACTGCCCCCAGGTGCTAGCTAGCGGCAGTGGCAGCGGCCGGCCACGGGGGGAGCACACACACCTGCGGGTGTCCCCGGGCCGCACACACGGACTGCCCCGCGCCTCCGTGGGTTGCAAATGAGCCCTCCGGGAACCCTTGCCTGCCCTAGGGGCTTGTCGGGCGGGGCCGACGCAGGGTGGGTGAGTGGGGGGGGACTGCTGCTGGCACACACCCACTCCTGAAGCCCACTGGGGCGGTCCAAGGGCTATGAGCTCGGAGCTCGGGCACGGGCTGTCCCAGCAGGGCCTCCCGAGGGTGGACCGATATGCTCCCGGACCAAAAGTGTTGTAAAGGCCCAGGGCACGACTCTCCTGCGACCCCCAGCACCTCCTGGGTGCCCGCCACCACCCTTGGGCCGGGATGAGGTGCCACCTTGTGCGTGGAAGCCCCGCCCAGAGGCAAGAAGCCCCCAAGGCCCGAGGGCGCGCCCGACCCTGCAGCCCTGCTGCAGCCACAGGGAACGGGATGTCTGAGAGGGCAGCCCCCACTGCCCAAGCCTCCGCTGGCAGTTC
The DNA here is from genome assembly GCF_033115175.1 of Lepus europaeus. Taxonomy (NCBI): domain Eukaryota; kingdom Metazoa; phylum Chordata; class Mammalia; order Lagomorpha; family Leporidae; genus Lepus; species Lepus europaeus. The sequence continues at coordinate 399,901 of NW_026909046.1, forward strand.
CCCAAAGGGCTGGTGGCGGCTGCGCCTCAGCAGCCAGCCTCCCTCCCACCCTCCCTGCCTCCCTCTGGTCGGGCACTGCAAGCCACACAGCCACTTGTGTCCCCTGTGTCCCTGGAGGCCGCAGCGCGTTTTGGGTTTTGGAGCGGACGGGCCCCTCTCGGCTTCCGTAGTCCATTTGCCCCCGGAGCCCGCCAGACCCCTGGCTCTAGGAGGCTGCCCAGGCGGTGCTGCCAACTGCCCCCAGGTGCTAGCTAGCGGCAGTGGCAGCGGCCGGCCACGGGGGGAGCACACACACCTGCGGGTGTCCCCGGGCCGCACACACGGACTGCCCCGCGCCTCCGTGGGTTGCAAATGAGCCCTCCGGGAACCCTTGCCTGCCCTAGGGGCTTGTCGGGCGGGGCCGACGCAGGGTGGGTGAGTGGGGGGGGACTGCAGCTGGCACACACCCACTCCTGAAGCCCACTGGGGCGGTCCAAGGGCTATGAGCTCGGAGCTCGGGCACGGGCTGTCCCAGCAGGGCCTCGCGAGGGAGGACCGATATGCTCCCGGACCAAAAGTGTTGTAAAGGCCCAGGGCACGACTCTCCTGCGACCCCCAGCACCTCCTGGGTGCCCGCCACCACCCTTGGGCCGGGATGAGGTGCCACCTTGTGCGTGGAAGCCCCGCCCAGAGGCAAGAAGCCCCCAAGGCCCGAGGGCGTGCCCGACCCTGCAGCCCTGCTGCAGCCACAGGGAACGGGATGTCTGAGAGGGCAGCCCCCACTGCCCAAGCCTCCGCTGGCAGTTCCCCGAAGGGCTGGTGGCGGCTGCGCCTCAGCAGCCAGCCTCCCTCCCACCCTCCCTGCCTCCCTCTGGTCGGGCACTGCAAGCCACACAGCCACTTGTGTCCCCTGTGTCCCTGGAGGCCGCAGCGCGTTTTGGGTTTTGGAGCGGACGGGCCCCTCTCGGCTTCCGTAGTCCATTTGCCCCCGGAGCCCGCCAGACCCCTGGCTCTAGGAGGCTGCCCAGGCGGTGCTGCCAACTGCCCCCAGGTGCTGGCTAGCGGTAGCGGCCGGCCACGGGGGGAGCACACACACATACGGGTGTCCCCGGGCCGCACACACGGACTGCCCCGGGCCTCCGTGGGTTGCAAATGAGCCCTCCGGGAACCCTTGCCTGGCCTAGGGGCTTGTCGGGCGGGGCCGACGCAGGGTGGGTGAGTGGGGGGGGACTGCTGCTGGCACACACCCACTCCTGAAGCCCACTGGGGCGGTCCAAGGGCTATGAGCTCGGAGCTCGGGCACGGGCTGTCCCAGCAGGGCCTCGCGAGGGTGGACCGATATGCTCCCGGACCAAAAGTGTTGTAAAGGCCCAGGGCACGACTCTCCTGCGACCCCCAGCACCTCCTGGGTGCCCGCCACCACCCTTGGGCCGGGATGAGGTGCCACCTTGTGCGTGGAAGCCCCGCCTAGAGGCAAGAAGCCCCCAAGGCCCGAGGGCGCGCCCGACCCTGCAGCCCTGCTGCAGCCACAGGGAACGGGATGTCTGAGAGGGCAGCCCCCACTGCCCAAGCCTCCGCTGGCAGTTCCCCGAAGGGCTGGTGGCGGCTGCGCCTCAGCAGCCAGCCTCCCTCCCACCCTCCCTGCCTCCCTCTGGTCGGGCACTGCAAGCCACACAGCCACTTGTGTCCCCTGTGTCCCTGGAGGCCGCAGCGCGTTTTGGGTTTTGGAGCGGACGGGCCCCTCTCGGCTTCCGTAGTCCATTTGCCCCCGGAGCCCGCCAGACCCCTGGCTCTAGGAGGCTGCCCAGGCGGTGCTGCCAACTGCCCCCAGGTGCTAGCTAGCGGCAGTGGCAGCGGCCGGCCACGGGGGGAGCACACACACCTGCGGGTGTCCCCGGGCCGCACACACGGACTGCCCCGCGCCTCCGTGGGTTGCAAATGAGCCCTCCGGGAACCCTTGCCTGCCCTAGGGGCTTGTCGGGCGGGGCCGACGCAGGGTGGGTGAGTGGGGGGGGACTGCTGCTGGCACACACCCACTCCTGAAGCCCACTGGGGCGGTCCAAGGGCTATGAGCTCGGAGCTCGGGCACGGGCTGTCCCAGCAGGGCCTCGCGAGGGTGGACCGATATGCTCCCGGACCAAAAGTGTTGTAAAGGCCCAGGGCACGACTCTCCTGCGACCCCCAGCACCTCCTGGGTGCCCGCCACCACCCTTGGGCCGAGATGAGGTGCCACCTTGTGCGTGGAAGCCCCGCCTAGAGGCAAGAAGCCCCCAAGGCCCGAGGGCGCGCCCGACCCTGCAGCCCTGCTGCAGCCACAGGGAACGGGATGTCTGAGAGGGCAGCCCCCACTGCCCAAGCCTCCGCTGGCAGTTCCCCGAAGGGCTGGTGGCGGCTGCGCCTCAGCAGCCAGCCTCCCTCCCACCCTCCCTGCCTCCCTCTGGTCGGGCACTGCAAGCCACACAGCCACTTGTGTCCCCTGTGTCCCTGGAGGCCGCAGCGCGTTTTGGGTTTTGGAGCGGACGGGCCCCTCTCGGCTTCCGTAGTCCATTTGCCCCCGGAGCCCGCCAGACCCCTGGCTCTAGGAGGCTGCCCAGGCGGTGCTGCCAACTGCCCCCAGGTGCTAGCTAGCGGCAGTGGCAGCGGCCGGCCACGGGGGGAGCACACACACCTGCGGGTGTCCCCGGGCCGCACACACGGACTGCCCCGCGCCTCCGTGGGTTGCAAATGAGCCCTCCGGGAACCCTTGCCTGCCCTAGGGGCTTGTCGGGCGGGGCCGACGCAGGGTGGGTGAGTGGGGGGGGACTGCTGCTGGCACACACCCACTCCTGAAGCCCACTGGGGCGGTCCAAGGGCTATGAGCTCGGAGCTCGGGCACGGGCTGTCCCAGCAGGGCCTCGCGAGGGTGGACCGATATGCTCCCGGACCAAAAGTGTTGTAAAGGCCCAGGGCACGACTCTCCTGCGACCCCCAGCACCTCCTGGGTGCCCGCCACCACCCTTGGGCCGGGATGAGGTGCCACCTTGTGCGTGGAAGCCCCGCCTAGAGGCAAGAAGCCCCCAAGGCCCGAGGGCGCGCCCGACCCTGCAGCCCTGCTGCAGCCACAGGGAACGGGATGTCTGAGAGGGCAGCCCCCACTGCCCAAGCCTCCGCTGGCAGTTCCCCGAAGGGCTGGTGGCGGCTGCGCCTCAGCAGCCAGCCTCCCTCCCACCCTCCCTGCCTCCCTCTGGTCGGGCACTGCAAGCCACACAGCCACTTGTGTCCCCTGTGTCCCTGGAGGCCGCAGCGCGTTTTGGGTTTTGGAGCGGACGGGCCCCTCTCGGCTTCCGTAGTCCATTTGCCCCCGGAGCCCGCCAGACCCCTGGCTCTAGGAGGCTGCCCAGGCGGTGCTGCCAACTGCCCCCAGGTGCTAGCTAGCGGCAGTGGCAGCGGCCGGCCACGGGGGGAGCACACACACCTGCGGGTGTCCCCGGGCCGCACACACGGACTGCCCCGCGCCTCCGTGGGTTGCAAATGAGCCCTCCGGGAACACTTGCCTGCCCTAGGGGCTTGTCGGGCGGGGCCGACGCAGGGTGGGTGAGTGGGGGGGGACTGCTGCTGGCACACACCCACTCCTGAAGCCCACTGGGGCGGTCCAAGGGCTATGAGCTCGGAGCTCGGGCACGGGCTGTCCCAGCAGGGCCTCGCGAGGGTGGACCGATATGCTCCCGGACCAAAAGTGTTGTAAAGGCCCAGGGCACGACTCTCCTGCGACCCCCAGCACCTCCTGGGTTCCCACCACCACACTTGGGCCGGGATGAGGTGCCACCTTGTGCGTGGAAGCCCCGCCCAGAGGCAAGAAGTCCCCAAGGCCCGAGGGCGCGCCCGACCCTGCAGCCCTGCTGCAGCCACAGGGAACGGGATGTCTGAGAGGGCAGCCCCCACTGCCCAAGCCTCCGCTGGCAGTTCCCCGAAGGGCTGGTGGCGGCTGCGCCTCAGCAGCCAGCCTCCCTCCCACCCTCCCTGCCTCCCTCTGGTCGGGCACTGCAAGCCACACAGCCACTTGTGTCCCCTGTGTCCCTGGAGGCCGCAGCGCGTTTTGGGTTTTGGAGCGGACGGGCCCCTCTCGGCATCCGTAGTCCATTTGCCCCCGGAGCCCGCCAGACCCCTGGCTCTAGGAGGCTGCCCAGGCGGTGCTGCCAACTGCCACCACGTGCTGGCTAGCGGCAGCGGCCAGCCAAGGGGGGAGAACACACACATGCGGGTGTCCCCGAGCCGTACACACAGACTGCCCCGGGCCTACCAGGGTTGCAAATGAGCCCTCTGGGAACCCTTGCCTGCCCTAGGGGCTTGTCAGGTGCGGCCGACGCCCAGGGACCGACCCTGCTGCGACCCCCAGCACCTCCTGGGTGCCCGCCACCACCCTTGGGCCGGGATGAGGTGCCACCTTGTGCGTGGAAGCCCCGCCCAGAGGCAAGAAGCCCCCAAGGCCCGAGGGCGCGCCCGACCCTGCAGCCCTGCTGCAGCCACAGGGAACGGGATGTCTGAGAGGGCAGCCCCCACTGCCCAAGCCTCCGCTGGCAGTTCCCCGAAGGGCTGGTGGCGGCTGCGCCTCAGCAGCCAGCCTCCCTCCCACCCTCCCTGCCTCCCTCTGGTCGGGCACTGCAAGCCACACAGCCACTTGTGTCCCCTGTGTCCCTGGAGGCCGCAGCGCGTTTTGGGTTTTGGAGCGGACGGGCCCCTCTCGGCTTCCGTAGTCCATTTGTCCCCAGAGCCCACCAGACCCCTGGCTCTAGGAGGCTGCCCAGGCGGTGCTGCCACTGCCCCCAGGTGCTAGCTAGCGGCAGTGGCAGCGGCCGGCCACGGGGGGAGCACACACACCTGCGGGTGTCCCCGGGCCGCACACACGGACTGCCCCGCGCCTCCGTGGGTTGCAAATGAGCCCTCCGGGAACCCTTGCCTGCCCTAGGGGCTTGTCGGGCGGGGCCGACGCAGGGTGGGTGAGTGGGGGGGGACTGCTGCTGGCACACACCCACTCCTGAAGCCCACTGGGGCGGTCCAAGGGCTATGAGCTCGGAGCTCGGGCACGGGCTGTCCCAGCTGGCCCTCCCGAGGGTGGACCGATATGCTCCCGGACCAAAAGTGTTGTAAAGGCCCAGGGCACGACTCTCCTGCGACCCCCAGCACCTCCTGGGTGCCCGCCACCACCCTTGGGCTGGGATGAGGTGCCACCTTGTGCGTGGAAGCCCCGCCCAGAGGCAAGAAGCCCCCAAGGCCCGAGGGCGCGCCCGACCCTGCAGCCCTGCTGCAGCCACAGGGAACGGGATGTCTGAGAGGGCAGCCCCCACTGCCCAAGCCTCCGCTGGCAGTTCCCCGAAGGGCTGGTGGCGGCTGCGCCTCAGCAGCCAGCCTCCCTCCCACCCTCCCTGCCTCCCTCTGGTCGGGCACTGCAAGCCACACAGCCACTTGTGTCCCCTGTGTCCCTGGAGGCCGCAGCGCGTTTTGGGTTTTGGAGCGGACGGGCCCCTCTCGGCTTCCGTAGTCCATTTGCCCCCAGAGCCCGCCAGACCCCTGGCTCTAGGAGGCTGCCCAGGCGGTGCTGCCAACTGCCCCCAGGTGCTAGCTAGCGGCAGTGGCAGCGGCCGGCCACGGGGGGAGCACACACACATACGGGTGTCCCCGGGCCGCACACACGGACTGCCCCGCGCCTCCGTGGGTTGCAAATGAGCCCTCCGGGAACCCTTGCCTGCCCTAGGGGCTTGTCGGGCGGGGCCGACGCAGGGTGGGTGAGTGGGGGGGACTGCTGCTGGCACACACCCACTCCTGAAGCCCACTGGGGCGGTCCAAGGGCTATGAGCTCGGAGCTCGGGTACGGGCTGTCCCAGCAGGGCCTCGCGAGGGTGGACCGATATGCTCCCGGACCAAAAGTGTTGTAAAGGCCCAGGGCACGACTCTCCTGCGACCCCCAGCACCTCCTGGGTGCCCGCCACCACCCTTGGGACGGGATGAGGTGCCACCTTGTGCGTGGAAGCCCCGCCTAGAGGCAAGAAGCCCCCAAGGCCCGAGGGCGCGCCCGACCCTGCAGCCCTGCTGCAGCCACAGGGAACGGGATGTCTGAGAGGGCAGCCCCCACTGCCCAAGCCTCCGCTGGCAGTTCCCCGAAGGGCTGGTGGCGGCTGCGCCTCAGCAGCCAGCCTCCCTCCCACCCTCCCTGCCTCCCTCTGGTCGGGCACTGCAAGCCACACAGCCACTTGTGTCCCCTGTGTCCCTGGAGGCCGCAGCGCGTTTTGGGTTTTGGAGCGGACGGGCCCCTCTCGGCTTCCATAGTCCATTTGCCCCCAGAGCCCGCCAGACCCCTGGCTCTAGGAGGCTGCCCAGGCGGTGCTGCCAACTGCCCCCAGGTGCTAGCTAGCAGCAGTGGCAGCGGCCGGCCACGGTGGGAGCACACACACCTGCGGGTGTCCCCGGGCCGCACACACGGACTGCCCCGCGCCTCCGTGGGTTGCAAATGAGCCCTCCGGGAACCCTTGCCTGCCCTAGGGGCTTGTCGGGCGGGGCGACGCAGGGTGGGTGAGTGGGGGGGGACTGCTGCTGGCACACACCCACTCCTGAAGCCCACTGTGGCGGTCCAAGGGCTATGAGCTCGGAGCTCGCGCACGGGCTGTCCCAGCAGGGCCTCCCGAGGGTGGACCGATATGCTCCCGGACCAAAAGTGTTGTAAAGGCCCAGGGCACGACCCTGCTGCGACCCCCAGCACCTCCTGGGTGCCCGCCACCACCCTTGGGCCGGGATGAGGTGCCACCTTGTGCGTGGAAGCCCGCCCAGAGGCAAGAAGCCCCCAAGGCCCGAGGGCGCGCCCGACCCTGCAGCCCTGCTGCAGCCACAGGGAACGGGATGTCTGAGAGGGCAGCCCCCACTGCCCAAGCCTCCGCTGGCAGTTCCCCGAAGGGCTGGTGGCGGCTGCGCCTCAGCAGCCAGCCTCCCTCCCACCCTCCCTGCCTCCCTCTGGTCGGGCACTGCAAGCCACACAGCCACTTGTGTCCCCTGTGTCCCTGGAGGCCGCAGCGCGTTTTGGGTTTTGGAGCGGACGGGCCCCTCTCGGCATCCGTAGTCCATTTGCCCCCGGAGCCCGCCAGACCCCTGGCTCTAGGAGGCTGCCCAGGCGGTGCTGCCAACTGCCACCACGTGCTGGCTAGCGGCAGCGGCCAGCCAAGGGGGGAGCACACACACATGCGGGTGTCCCCGAGCCGCACACACAGACTGCCCCGGGCCTACCAGGGTTGCAAATGAGCCCTCTGGGAAACCTTGCCTGCCCTAGGGGCTTGTCAGGTGCGGCCGACGCCCAGGGAGCGACCCTGCTGCGACCCCCAGCACCTCCTGGGTTCCCGCCTCCACCCTTGGGCCGGGATGAGGTGCCACCTTGTGCGTGGAAGCCCCGCCCAGAGGCAAGAAGCCCCCAAGGCCCGAGGGTGCGCCCGACCCTGCAGCCCTGCTGCAGCCACAGGGAACGGGATGTCTGAGAGGGCAGCCCCCACTGCCCAAGCCTCCGCTGGCAGTTCCCCGAAGGGCTGGTGGCGGCTGCGCCTCAGCAGCCAGCCTCCCTCCCACCCTCCCTGCCTCCCTCTGGTCGGGCACTGCAAGCCACACAGCCACTTGTGTCCCCTGTGTCCCTGGAGGCCGCAGCGCGTTTTGGGTTTTGGAGCGGATGGGCCCCTCTCGGCTTCTGTAGTCCATTTGCCCCCGGAGCCCGCCAGACCCCTGGCTCTAGGAGGCTGCCCAGGCGGTGCTGCCAACTGCCCCCAGGTGCTAGCTAGCGGCAGTGGCAGCGGCCGGCCACGGGGGGAGCACACACACATGCGGGTGTCCCCGGGCCGCACATACGGACTGCCCCGCGCCTCCGTGGGTTGCAAATGAGCCCTCCGGGAACCCTTGCCTGCCCTAGGGGCTTGTCGGGCGGGGCCTACGCAGGGTGGGTGAGTGGGGGGGGACTGCTGCTGGCACACACCCACTCCTGAAGCCCACTGGGGCGGTCCAAGGGCTATGAGCTCGGAGCTCGGGCACGGGCTGTCCCAGCAGGGCCTCGCGAGGGTGGACCGATATGCTCCCGGACCAAAAGTGTTGTAAAGGCCCAGGGCACGACCCTGCTGCGACCCCCAGCACCTCCTGGGTGCCCGCCACCACCCTTGGGCCGGGATGAGGTGCCACCTTGTGCGTGGAAGCCCCGCCCAGAGGCAAGAAGCCCCCAAGGCGGGAGGGCGCGCCCGACCCTGCAGCCCTGCTGCAGCCACAGGGAACGGGATGTCTGAGAGGGCAGCCCCCACTGCCCAAGCCTCCGCTGGCAGTTCCCCGAAGGGCTGGTGGCGGCTGCGCCTCAGCAGCCAGCCTCCCTCCCACCCTCCCTGCCTCCCTCTGGTCGGGCACTGCAAGCCACACAGCCACTTGTGTCCCCTGTGTCCCTGGAGGCCGCAGCGCGTTTTGGGTTTTGGAGCGGACGGGCCCCTCTCGGCTTCCGTAGTCCATTTGCCCCCGGAGCCCGCCAGACCCCTGGCTCTAGGAGGCTGCCCAGGCGGTGCTGCCAACTGCCCCCAGGTGCTAGCTAGCGGCAGTGGCAGCGGCCGGCCACGGGGGGAGCACACACACCTGCGGGTGTCCCCGGGCCGCACACACGGACTGCCCCGCGCCTCCGTGGGTTGCAAATGAGCCCTCCGGGAACACTTGCCTGCCCTAGGGGCTTGTCGGGCGGGGCCGACGCAGGGTGGGTGAGTGGGGGGGGACTGCTGCTGGCACACACCCACTCCTGAAGCCCACTGGGGCGGTCCAAGGGCTATGAGCTCGGAGCTCGGGCACGGGCTGTCCCAGCAGGGCCTCGCGAGGGTGGACCGATATGCTCCCGGACCAAAAGTGTTGTAAAGGCCCAGGGCACGACTCTCCTGCGACCCCCAGCACCTCCTGGGTTCCCACCACCACACTTGGGCCGGGATGAGGTGCCACCTTGTGCGTGGAAGCCCCGCCCAGAGGCAAGAAGTCCCCAAGGCCCGAGGGCGCGCCCGACCCTGCAGCCCTGCTGCAGCCACAGGGAACGGGATGTCTGAGAGGGCAGCCCCCACTGCCCAAGCCTCCGCTGGCAGTTCCCCGAAGGGCTGGTGGCGGCTGCGCCTCAGCAGCCAGCCTCCCTCCCACCCTCCCTGCCTCCCTCTGGTCGGGCACTGCAAGCCACACAGCCACTTGTGTCCCCTGTGTCCCTGGAGGCCGCAGCGCGTTTTGGGTTTTGGAGCGGACGGGCCCCTCTCGGCTTCCGTAGTCCATTTGCCCCCGGAGCCCGCCAGACCCCTGGCTCTAGGAGGCTGCCCAGGCGGTGCTGCCAACTGCCCCCAGGTGCTAGCTAGCGGCAGTGGCAGCGGCCGGCCACGGGGGGAGCACACACACCTGCGGGTGTCCCCGGGCCGCACACACGGACTGCCCCGCGCCTCCGTGGGTTGCAAATGAGCCCTCCGGGAACACTTGCCTGCCCTAGGGGCTTGTCGGGCGGGGCCGACGCAGGGTGGGTGAGTGGGGGGGGACTGCTGCTGGCACACACCCACTCCTGAAGCCCACTGGGGCGGTCCAAGGGCTATGAGCTCGGAGCTCGGGCACGGGCTGTCCCAGCAGGGCCTCGCGAGGGTGGACCGATATGCTCCCGGACCAAAAGTGTTGTAAAGGCCCAGGGCACGACTCTCCTGCGACCCCCAGCACCTCCTGGGTTCCCACCACCACACTTGGGCCGGGATGAGGTGCCACCTTGTGCGTGGAAGCCCCGCCCAGAGGCAAGAAGTCCCCAAGGCCCGAGGGCGCGCCCGACCCTGCAGCCCTGCTGCAGCCACAGGGAACGGGATGTCTGAGAGGGCAGCCCCCACTGCCCAAGCCTCCGCTGGCAGTTCCCCGAAGGGCTGGTGGCGGCTGCGCCTCAGCAGCCAGCCTCCCTCCCACCCTCCCTGCCTCCCTCTGGTCGGGCACTGCAAGCCACACAGCCACTTGTGTCCCCTGTGTCCCTGGAGGCCGCAGCGCGTTTTGGGTTTTGGAGCGGACGGGCCCCTCTCGGCATCCGTAGTCCATTTGCCCCCGGAGCCCGCCAGACCCCTGGCTCTAGGAGGCTGCCCAGGCGGTGCTGCCAACTGCCACCACGTGCTGGCTAGCGGCAGCGGCCAGCCAAGGGGGGAGCACACACACATGCGGGTGTCCCCGAGCCGCACACACAGACTGCCCCGGGCCTACCAGGGTTGCAAATGAGCCCTCTGGGAAACCTTGCCTGCCCTAGGGGCTTGTCAGGTGCGGCCGACGCCCAGGGAGCGACCCTGCTGCGACCCCCAGCACCTCCTGGGTTCCCGCCTCCACCCTTGGGCCGGGATGAGGTGCCACCTTGTGCGTGGAAGCCCCGCCCAGAGGCAAGAAGCCCCCAAGGCCCGAGGGTGCGCCCGACCCTGCAGCCCTGCTGCAGCCACAGGGAACGGGATGTCTGAGAGGGCAGCCCCCACTGCCCAAGCCTCCGCTGGCAGTTCCCCGAAGGGCTGGTGGCGGCTGCGCCTCAGCAGCCAGCCTCCCTCCCACCCTCCCTGCCTCCCTCTGGTCGGGCACTGCAAGCCACACAGCCACTTGTGTCCCCTGTGTCCCTGGAGGCCGCAGCGCGTTTTGGGTTTTGGAGCGGATGGGCCCCTCTCGGCTTCTGTAGTCCATTTGCCCCCGGAGCCCGCCAGACCCCTGGCTCTAGGAGGCTGCCCAGGCGGTGCTGCCAACTGCCCCCAGGTGCTAGCTAGCGGCAGTGGCAGCGGCCGGCCACGGGGGGAGCACACACACATGCGGGTGTCCCCGGGCCGCACATACGGACTGCCCCGCGCCTCCGTGGGTTGCAAATGAGCCCTCCGGGAACCCTTGCCTGCCCTAGGGGCTTGTCGGGCGGGGCCTACGCAGGGTGGGTGAGTGGGGGGGGACTGCTGCTGGCACACACCCACTCCTGAAGCCCACTGGGGCGGTCCAAGGGCTATGAGCTCGGAGCTCGGGCACGGGCTGTCCCAGCAGGGCCTCGCGAGGGTGGACCGATATGCTCCCGGACCAAAAGTGTTGTAAAGGCCCAGGGCACGACCCTGCTGCGACCCCCAGCACCTCCTGGGTGCCCGCCACCACCCTTGGGCCGGGATGAGGTGCCACCTTGTGCGTGGAAGCCCCGCCCAGAGGCAAGAAGCCCCCAAGGCGGGAGGGCGCGCCCGACCCTGCAGCCCTGCTGCAGCCACAGGGAACGGGATGTCTGAGAGGGCAGCCCCCACTGCCCAAGCCTCCGCTGGCAGTTCCCCGAAGGGCTGGTGGCGGCTGCGCCTCAGCAGCCAGCCTCCCTCCCACCCTCCCTGCCTCCCTCTGGTCGGGCACTGCAAGCCACACAGCCACTTGTGTCCCCTGTGTCCCTGGAGGCCGCAGCGCGTTTTGGGTTTTGGAGCGGACGGGCCCCTCTCGGCTTCCGTAGTCCATTTGCCCCCGGAGCCCGCCAGACCCCTGGCTCTAGGAGGCTGCCCAGGCGGTGCTGCCAACTGCCCCCAGGTGCTAGCTAGCGGCAGTGGCAGCGGCCGGCCACGGGGGGAGCACACACACCTGCGGGTGTCCCCGGGCCGCACACACGGACTGCCCCGCGCCTCCGTGGGTTGCAAATGAGCCCTCCGGGAACACTTGCCTGCCCTAGGGGCTTGTCGGGCGGGGCCGACGCAGGGTGGGTGAGTGGGGGGGGACTGCTGCTGGCACACACCCACTCCTGAAGCCCACTGGGGCGGTCCAAGGGCTATGAGCTCGGAGCTCGGGCACGGGCTGTCCCAGCAGGGCCTCGCGAGGGTGGACCGATATGCTCCCGGACCAAAAGTGTTGTAAAGGCCCAGGGCACGACTCTCCTGCGACCCCCAGCACCTCCTGGGTTCCCACCACCACACTTGGGCCGGGATGAGGTGCCACCTTGTGCGTGGAAGCCCCGCCCAGAGGCAAGAAGTCCCCAAGGCCCGAGGGCGCGCCCGACCCTGCAGCCCTGCTGCAGCCACAGGGAACGGGATGTCTGAGAGGGCAGCCCCCACTGCCCAAGCCTCCGCTGGCAGTTCCCCGAAGGGCTGGTGGCGGCTGCGCCTCAGCAGCCAGCCTCCCTCCCACCCTCCCTGCCTCCCTCTGGTCGGGCACTGCAAGCCACACAGCCACTTGTGTCCCCTGTGTCCCTGGAGGCCGCAGCGCGTTTTGGGTTTTGGAGCGGACGGGCCCCTCTCGGCATCCGTAGTCCATTTGCCCCCGGAGCCCGCCAGACCCCTGGCTCTAGGAGGCTGCCCAGGCGGTGCTGCCAACTGCCACCACGTGCTGGCTAGCGGCAGCGGCCAGCCAAGGGGGGAGCACACACACATGCGGGTGTCCCCGAGCCGTACACACAGACTGCCCCGGGCCTACCAGGGTTGCAAATGAGCCCTCTGGGAACCCTTGCCTGCCCTAGGGGCTTGTCAGGTGCGGCCGACGCCCAGGGACCGACCCTACTGCGACCCCCAGCACCTCCTGGGTGCCCGCCACCACCCTTGGGCCGGGATGAGGTGCCACCTTGTGCGTGGAAGCCCCGCCCAGAGGCAAGAAGCCCCCAAGGCCCGAGGGCGCGCCCGACCCTGCAGCCCTGCTGCAGCCACAGGGAACGGGATGTCTGAGAGGGCAGCCCCCACTGCCCAAGCCTCCGCTGGCAGTTCCCCGAAGGGCTGGTGGCGGCTGCGCCTCAGCAGCCAGCCTCCCTCCCACCCTCCCTGCCTCCCTCTGGTCGGGCACTGCAAGCCACACAGCCACTTGTGTCCCCTGTGTCCCTGGAGGCCGCAGCGCGTTTTGGGTTTTGGAGCGGACGGGCCCCTCTCGGCTTCCGTAGTCCATTTGTCCCCAGAGCCCACCAGACCCCTGGCTCTAGGAGGCTGCCCAGGCGGTGCTGCCACTGCCCCCAGGTGCTAGCTAGCGGCAGTGGCAGCGGCCGGCCACGGGGGGAGCACACACACCTGCGGGTGTCCCCGGGCCGCACACACGGACTGCCCCGCGCCTCCCTGGGTTGCAAATGAGCCCTCCAGGAACCCTTGCCTGCCCTAGGGGCTTGTCGGGCGGGGCCGACGCAGGGTGGGTGAGTGGGGGGGGACTGCTGCTGGCACACACCCACTCCTGAAGCCCACTGGGGCGGTCCAAGGGCTATGAGCTCGGAGCTCGGGCACGGGCTGTCCCAGCTGGCCCTCCCGAGGGTGGACCGATATGCTCCCGGACCAAAAGTGTTGTAAAGGCCCAGGGCACGACTCTCCTGCGACCCCCAGCACCTCCTGGGTGCCCGCCACCACCCTTGGGCTGGGATGAGGTGCCACCTTGTGCGTGGAAGCCCCGCCCAGAGGCAAGAAGCCCCCAAGGCCCGAGGGCGCGCCCGACCCTGCAGCCCTGCTGCAGCCACAGGGAACGGGATGTCTGAGAGGGCAGCCCCCACTGCCCAAGCCTCCGCTGGCAGTTCCCCGAAGGGCTGGTGGCGGCTGCGCCTCAGCAGCCAGCCTCCCTCCCACCCTCCCTGCCTCCCTCTGGTCGGGCACTGCAAGCCACACAGCCACTTGTGTCCCCTGTGTCCCTGGAGGCCGCAGCGCGTTTTGGGTTTTGGAGCGGACGGGCCCCTCTCGGCTTCCGTAGTCCATTTGCCCCCAGAGCCCGCCAGACCCCTGGCTCTAGGAGGCTGCCCAGGCGGTGCTGCCAACTGCCCCCAGGTGCTAGCTAGCGGCAGTGGCAGCGGCCGGCCACGGGGGGAGCACACACACATACGGGTGTCCCCGGGCTGCACACACGGACTGCCCCGCGCCTCCGTGGGTTGCAAATGAGCCCTCCGGGAACCCTTGCCTGCCCTAGGGGCTTGTCGGGCGGGGCCGACGCAGGGTGGGTGAGTGGGGGGGGACTGCTGCTGGCACACACCCACTCCTGAAGCCCACTGGGGCGGTCCAAGGGCTATGAGCTCGGAGCTCGGGTACGGGCTGTCCCAGCAGGGCCTCGCGAGGGTGGACCGATATGCTCCCGGACCAAAAGTGTTGTAAAGGCCCAGGGCACGACTCTCCTGCGACCCCCAGCACCTCCTGGGTGCCCGCCACCACCCTTGGGACGGGATGAGGTGCCACCTTGTGCGTGGAAGCCCCGCCTAGAGGCAAGAAGCCCCCAAGGCCCGAGGGCGCGCCCGACCCTGCAGCCCTGCTGCAGCCACAGGGAACGGGATGTCTGAGAGGGCAGCCCCCACTGCCCAAGCCTCCGCTGGCAGTTCCCCGAAGGGCTGGTGGCGGCTGCGCCTCAGCAGCCAGCCTCCCTCCCACCCTCCCTGCCTCCCTCTGGTCGGGCACTGCAAGCCACACAGCCACTTGTGTCCCCTGTGTCCCTGGAGGCCGAAGCGCGTTTTGGGTTTTGGAGCGGACGGGCCCCTCTCGGCTTCCATAGTCCATTTGCCCCCAGAGCCCGCCAGACCCCTGGCTCTAGGAGGCTGCCCAGGCGGTGCTGCCAACTGCCCCCAGGTGCTAGCTAGCAGCAGTGGCAGCGGCCGGCCACGGTGGGAGCACACACACCTGCGGGTGTCCCCGGGCCGCACACACGGACTGCCCCGCGCCTCCGTGGGTTGCAAATGAGCCCTCCGGGAACCCTTGCCTGCCCTAGGGGCTTGTCGGGCGGGGCGACGCAGGGTGGGTGAGTGGGGGGGGACTGCTGCTGGCACACACCCACTCCTGAAGCCCACTGTGGCGGTCCAAGGGCTATGAGCTCGGAGCTCGCGCATGGGCTGTCCCAGCAGGGCCTCCCGAGGGTGGACCGATATGCTCCCGGACCAAAAGTGTTGTAAAGGCCCAGGGCACGACCCTGCTGTGACCCCCAGCACCTCCTGGGTGCCCGCCACCACCCTTGGGCCGGGATGAGGTGCCACCTTGTGCGTGGAAGCCCGCCCAGAGGCAAGAAGCCCCCAAGGCCCGAGGGCGCGCCCGACCCTGCAGCCCTGCTGCAGCCACAGGGAACGGGATGTCTGAGAGGGCAGCCCCCACTGCCCAAGCCTCCGCTGGCAGTTCCCCGAAGGGCTGGTGGCGGCTGCGCCTCAGCAGCCAGCCTCCCTCCCACCCTCCCTGCCTCCCTCTGGTCGGGCACTGCAAGCCACACAGCCACTTGTGTCCCCTGTGTCCCTGGAGGCCGCAGCGCGTTTTGGGTTTTGGAGCGGACGGGCCCCTCTCGGCATCCGTAGTCCATTTGCCCCCGGAGCCCGCCAGACCCCTGGCTCTAGGAGGCTGCCCAGGCGGTGCTGCCAACTGCCACCACGTGCTGGCTAGCGGCAGCGGCCAGCCAAGGGGGGAGCACACACACATGCGGGTGTCCCCGAGCCGCACACACAGACTGCCCCGGGCCTACCAGGGTTGCAAATGAGCCCTCTGGGAAACCTTGCCTGCCCTAGGGGCTTGTCAGGTGCGGCCGACGCCCAGGGAGCGACCCTGCTGCGACCCCCAGCACCTCCTGGGTTCCCGCCTCTACCCTTGGGCCGGGATGAGGTGCCACCTTGTGCGTGGAAGCCCCGCCCAGAGGCAAGAAGCCCCCAAGGCCCGAGGGTGCGCCCGACCCTGCAGCCCTGCTGCAGCCACAGGGAACGGGATGTCTGAGAGGGCAGCCCCCACTGCCCAAGCCTCCGCTGGCAGTTCCCCGAAGGGCTGGTGGCGGCTGCGCCTCAGCAGCCAGCCTCCCTCCCACCCTCCCTGCCTCCCTCTGGTCGGGCACTGCAAGCCACACAGCCACTTGTGTCCCCTGTGTCCCTGGAGGCCGCAGCGCGTTTTGGGTTTTGGAGCGGACTGGCCCCTCTCGGATTCCGTAGTCCATTTGCCCCCGGAGCCCGCCAGACCCCTGGCTCTAGGAGGCTGCCCAGGCGGTGCTGCCAACTGCCCCCAGGTGCTGGCTAGCGGCAGCGGCCGGCCACGGGGGGAGCACACACACATGCGGGTGTCCCCGGGCCGCACACACAGACTGCCCCGGGCCTCCGCGGGTTGCAAATGAGCCCTCTGGGAACCCTTGCCAGCCCTAGGGGCTTGTCAGGCGCGGCCGACGCCCAGGGACCGACCCTGCTGCGACCCCCAGCACCTCCTGGGTGCACGCCACCACCCTTGGGCCGGGATGAGGTGCCACCTTGTTCGTGGAAGTCCCGCCCAGAGGCAAGAAGCCCCCAAGGCCCGAGGGCGCGCCCGACCCTGCAGCCCTGCTGCAGCCACAGGGAACGGGATGTCTGAGAGGGCAGCCTCCACTGCCCAAGCCTCCGCTGGCAGTTCCCCGAAGGGCTGGTGGCGGCTGCGCCTCAGCAGCCAGCCTCCCTCCCACCCTCCCTGCCTCCCTCTGGTCGGGCACTGCAAGCCACACAGCCACTTGTGTCCCCTGTGTCCCTGGAGGCCGCAGCGCGTTTTGGGTTTTGGAGCGGACGGGCCCCTCTCGGCTTCCGTAGTCCATTTGCCCCCAGAGCCCGCCAGACCCCTGGCTCTAGGAGGCTGCCCAGGCGGTGCTGCCAACTGCCCCCAGGTGCTAGCTAGCGGCAGTGGCAGCGGCCGGCCACGGGGGGAGCACACACACCTGCGGGTGTCCCCGGGCCGCACACACGGACTGCCCCGCGCCTCCGTGGGTTGCAAATGAGCCCTCCGGGAACCCTTGCCTGCCCTAGGGGCTTGTCGGGCGGGGCCGACGCAGGGTGGGTGAGTGGGGGGAGACTGCTGCTGGCACACACCCACTCCTGAAGCCCACTGGGGCGGTCCAAGGGCTATGAGCTCGGAGCTCGTGCACGGGCTGTCCCAGCAGGGCCTCGCGAGGGTGGACCGATATGCTCCCGGACCAAAAGTGTTGTAAAGGCCCAGGGCACGACTCTCCTGCGACCCCCAGCACCTCCTGGGTGCCCGCCACCACCCTTGGGCCGGGATGAGGTGCCACCTTGTGCGTGGAAGCCCCGCCCAGAGGCAAGAAGCCCCCAAGGCCCGAGGGCGCGCCCGACCCTGCAGCCCTGCTGCAGCCACAGGGAATGGGATGTCTGAGAGGGCAGCCCCACTGCCCAAGCCTCCGCTGGCAGTTCCCCGAAGGGATGGTGGCGGCTGCGCCTCAGCAGCCAGCCTCCCTCCCACCCTCCCTGCCTCCCTCTGGTCGGGCACTGCAAGCCACACAGCCACTTGTGTCCCCTGTGTCCCTGGAGGCCGCAGCGCGTTTTGGGTTTTGGAGCGGACGGGCCCCTCTCGGATTCCGTAGTCCATTTGCCCCCGGAGCCCGCCAGACACCTGGCTCTAGGAGGCTGCCCAGGCGGTGCTGCCAACTGCCCCCAGGTGCTGGCTAGCGGCAGCGGCCGGCCACGGGGGGAGCACACACACCTGCGGGTGTCCCCGGGCCGCACACACAGACTGCCCCGGGCCTCCGCGGTTTGCAAATGAGCCCTCTGGGAACCCTTGCCTGCCCTAGGGGCTTTCAGGTGCGGCGGACGCCCAGGGACCGAACCTGCTGCGACCCCCAGAACCTCCTGGGTGCCCGCCACCACCCTTGGGCCGGGATGAGGTGCCACCTTGTGCGTGGAAGCCCCGCCCACAGGCAAGAAGCCCCCAAGGCCCGAGGGCGCGCCCGACCCTGCAGCCCTGCTGCAGCCACAGGGAACGGGATGTCTGAGAGGGCAGCCCCCACTGCCCAAGCCTCCGCTGGCAGTTCCCCGAAGGGCTGGTGGCGGCTGCGCCTCAGCAGCCAGCCTCCCTCCCACCCTCCCTGCCTCCCTCTGGTCGGGCACTGCAAGCCACACAGCCACTTGTGTCCCCTGTGTCCCTGGAGGCCGCAGCGCGTTTTGGGTTTTGGAGCGGACGGGCCCCTCTCGGCTTCCGTAGTCCATTTGCCCCCGGAGCCCGCCAGACCCCTGGCTCTAGGAGGCTGCCCAGGCGGTGCTGCCAACTGCCCCCAGGTGCTGGCTAGCGGCAGCGGCCGGCCACGGGGGGAGCACACACACATGCGGGTGTCCCCGGGCCGCACACACAGACTGCCCCGGGCCTCCGCGGGTTGCAAATGAGCCCTCTGGGAACCCTTGCCAGCCCTAGGGGCTTGTCAGGCGCGGCCGACGCCCAGGGACAGACCCTGCTGCGACCCCCAGCACCTCCTGGGTGCACGCCACCACCCTTGGGCCGGGATGAGGTGCCACCTTGTTCGTGGAAGTCCCGCCCAGAGGCAAGAAGCCCCCAAGGCCCGAGGGCGCGCCCGACCCTGCAGCCCTGCTGCAGCCACAGGGAACGGGATGTCTGAGAGGGCAGCCTCCACTGCCCAAGCCTCCGCTGGCAGTTCCCCGAAGGGCTGGTGGCGGCTGCGCCTCAGCAGCCAGCCTCCCTCCCACCCTCCCTGCCTCCCTCTGGTCGGGCACTGCAAGCCACACAGCCACTTGTGTCCCCTGTGTCCCTGGAGGCCGCAGCGCGTTTTGGGTTTTGGAGCGGACGGGCCCCTCTCGGCTTCCGTAGTCCATTTGCCCCCAGAGCCATCCAGACCCCTGGCTCTAGGAGGCTGCCCAGGCGGTGCTGCCAACTACCCCCAGGTGCTAGCTAGCGGCAGTGGCAGCGGCCGGCCACGGGGGGAGCACACACACCTGCGGGTGTCCCCGGGCCGCACACACGGACTGCCCCGCGCCTCCGTGGGTTGCAAATGAGCCCTCCGGGAACCATTGCCTGCCCTAGGGGCTTGTCGGGCGGGGCCGACGCAGGGTGGGTGAGTGGGGGGAGACTGCTGCTGGCACACACCCACTCCTGAAGCCCACTGGGGCGGTCCAAGGGCTATGAGCTCGGAGCTCGTGCACGGGCTGTCCCAGCAGGGCCTCGCGAGGGTGGACCGATATGCTCCCGGACCAAAAGTGTTGTAAAGGCCCAGGGCACGACTCTCCTGCGACCCCCAGCACCTCCTGGGTGCCCGCCACCACCCTTGGGCCGGGATGAGGTGCCACCTTGTGCGTGGAAGCCCCGCCCAGAGGCAAGATGCCCCCAAGGCCCGAGCGCGCGCCCGACCCTGCAGCCCTGCTGCAGCCACAGGGAACGGGATGTCTGAGAGGGCAGGCCCCACTGCCCAAGCCTCCGCTGGCAGTTCCCCGAAGGGCTGGTGGCGGCTGCGCCTCAGCAGCCAGCCTCCCTCCCACCCTCCCTGCCTCCCTCTGGTCGGGCACTGCAAGCCACACAGCCACTTGTGTCCCCTGTGTCCCTGGAGGCCGCAGCGCGTTTTGGGTTTTGGAGCGGACGGGCATCTCTCGGCTTCCGTAGTCCATTTGCCCCCGGAGCCCGCCAGACCCCTGGCTCTAGGAGGCTGCCCAGGCGGTGCTGCCAACTGCCCCCAGGTGCTAGCTAGCGGCAGTGGCAGCGGCCGGCCAAGGGGGGGGCACACACACATGCGGATGTCCCCGGGCCGCACACACAGACAGCCCCGGGCCTCCGCGGGTTGCAAATGAGCCCTCTGGGAACCCTTGCCTGCCCTAGGGGCTTGTCAGGCGCGGCCGACGCCCAGGGACCGACCCTGCTGCGACCCCCAGCACCTCCTGGGTGCACGCCACCACCCTTGGGCCGGGATGAGGTGCCACCTTGTGCGTGGAAGTCCCGCCCAGAGGCAAGAAGCCCCCAAGACCCGAGGGCGCGCCCGACCCTGCAGCCCTGCTGCAGCCACAGGGAACGGGATGTCTGAGAGGGCAGCCTCCACTGCCCAAGCCTCCGCTGACAGTTCCCCGAAGGGCTGGTGGCGGCTGCGCCTCAGCAGCCAGCCTCCCTCCCACCCTCCCTGCCTCCCTCTGGTCGGGCACTGCAAGCCACACAGCCACTTGTGTCCCCTGTGTCCCTGGAGGCCGCAGCGCGTTTTGGGTTTTGGAGTGGACGGGCCCCTCTCGGCTTCCATAGTCCATTTGCCCCCAGAGCCCGCCAGACCCCTGGCTCTAGGAGGCTGCCCAGGCGGTGCTGCCAACTGCCCCCAGGTGCTAGCTAGCGGCAGTGGCAGCGGCCGGCCACGGGGGGAGCACACACACCTGCGGGTGTCCCCAGGCCGCACACACGGACTGCCCCGCGCCTCCGTGGGTTGCAAATGAGCCCTCCGGGAACCCTTTATGCCCTAGGGGCTTGTCGGGCGGGGCCGACGCAGGGTGGGTGAGTGGGGGGGGACTGCTGCTGGCACACACCTACTCCTGAAGCCCACTGGTGCGGTCCAAGGGCTATGAGCTCGGAGCTCGGGCACGGGCTGTCCCAGCAGGGCCTCGCGAGGGTGGACCGATATGCTCCTGGACCCAAAGTGTTGTAAAGGCCCAGGGCACGACTCTCCTGCGACCCCCAGCACCTCCTGGGTGCCCGCCACCACCCTTGGGCCGGGATGAGGTGCCACCTTGAGCGTGCAAGCCCCGCCCAGAGGCAAGAAACCCCCAAGGCCCGAGGGCGCGCCTGACCCTGCAGCCCTGCTGCAGCCACAGGGAACGGGATGTCTGAGAGGGCAGCCCCCACTGCCCAAGCCTCCGCTGGCAGTTCCCCGAAGGGCTGGTGGCGGCTGCGCCTCAGCAGCCAGCCTCCCTCCCACCCTCCCTGCCTCCCTCTGGTCGGGCACTGCAAGCCACACAGCCACTTGTGTCCCCTGTGTCCCTGGAGGCCGCAGCGCGTTTTGGGTTTTGGAGCGGACGGGCCCCTCTCGGCTTCCGTAGTCCCTTTGCCCCCAGAGCCCGCCAGACCCCTGGCTCTAGGAGGCTGCCCAGGCGGTGCTGCCAACTGCCCCCAGGTGCTAGCTAGCGGCAGATGCAGCGGCCGGCCACGGGGGGAGCACACACACTTGCGGATGTCCCTGGGCCGCACACACGGACTGAACCGCGCCTCCGTGGGTTGCAAATGAGCCCTCCGGGAACCCTTGCCTGCCCTAGGGGCTTGTCGGGCGGGGCCGACGCAGGGTGGGTGAGTGGGGGGGGACTGCTGCTGGCACACACCTACTCCTGAAGCCCACTGGGGTGGTCCAAGAGCTATGAGCTCGGAGCTCGGGCACGGGCTGTCCCAGCAGGGCCTCGCGAGTGTGGACCGATATGCTCCCGGACCAAAAGTGTTGTAAAGGCACAGGGCACGACCCTGCTGCGACCCCCAGCACCTCCTGGGTGCCCGCCACCACCCTTGGGCTGGGATGAGGTGCCACCTTGTGCGTGGAAGCCCCGCCCAGAGGCAAGAAGCCCCCAAGGCCCGAGGGCGCGCCCGACCCTGCAGCCCTGCTGCAGCCACAGGGAACGGGATGTCTGAGAGGGCAGCCCCCACTGCCCAAGCCTCCGCTGGCAGTTCCCCGAAGGGCTGGTGGCGGCTGCGCCTCAGCAGCCAGCCTCCCTCCCACCCTCCCTGCCTCCCTCTGGTCGGGCACTGCAAGCCACACAGCCACTTGTGTCCCCTGTGTCCCTGGAGGCCGCAGCGCGTTTTGGGTTTTGGAGCGGACGGGCCCCTCTCGGCTTCCGTAGTCCATTTGCCCCCAGAGCCCGCCAGACCCCTGGCTCTAGGAGGCTGCCCAGGCGGTGCTGCCAACTGCCCCCAGGTGCTAGCTAGCGGCAGTGGCAGCGGCCGGCCACGGGGGGAGCACACACACCTGCGGGTGTCCCCGGGCCGCACACACGGACTGCCCCGCGCCTCCGTGGGTTGCAAATGAGCCCTCCGGGAACCCTTGCCTGCCCTAGGGGCTTGTCGGGCGGGGCCGACGCAGGGTGGGTGAGTGGGGGGGGACTGCTGCTGGCACACACCCACTCCTGAAGCCCACTGGGGCGGTCCAAGGGCTATGAGCTCGGAGCTCGGGCACGGGCTGTCCCAGCAGGGCCTCGCGAGGGTGGACCGATATGCTCCCGGACCAAAAGTGTTGTAAAGGCCCAGGGCACGACTCTCCTGCGACCCCCAGCACCTCCTGGGTGCCCGCCACCACCCTTGGGCCGGGATGAGGTGCCACCTTGTGCGTGGAAGCCCCGCCTAGAGGCAAGAAGCCCCCAAGGCCCGAGGGCGCGCCCGACCCTGCAGCCCTGCTGCAGCCACAGGGAACGGGATGTCTGAGAGGGCAGCCCCCACTGCCCAAGCCTCCGCTGGCAGTTCCCCGAAGGGCTGGTGGTGGCTGCGCCTCAGCAGCCAGCCTCCCTCCCACCCTCCCTGCCTCCCTCTGGTCGGGCACTGCAAGCCACACAGCCACTTGTGTCCCCTGTGTCCCTGGAGGCCGCAGCGCGTTTTGGGTTTTGGAGAGGACGGGCCCATCTCGGCTTCCGTAGTCCATTTGCCCCCGGAGCCCGCCAGACCCCTGGCTCTAGGAGGCTGCCCAGGCGGTGCTGCCAACTGCCCCCAGGTGCTAGCTAGCGGCAGTGGCAGTTGCCGGCCACGGGGGTAGCACACACACCTGCGGGTGTCCCCGGGCCGCACACACGGACTGCCCCGCGCCTCCGTGGGTTGCAAATGAGCCCTCCGGGAACCCTTGCCTGCCCTAGGGGCTTGTCGGGCGGGGCCGACGCAGGGTGGGTGAGTGGGGGGGGACTGCTGCTGGCACACACCCACTCCTGAAGCCCATTGGGGCGGTCCAAGGGCTATGAGCTCGGAGCTCGGGCACGGGCTGTCCCAGCAGTGCCTTGCGAGGGTGGACCGATATGCTCCCGGACCAAAAGTGTTGTAAAGGCCCAGGGCATGAATCTCCTGCGACCCCCAGCACCTCCTGGGTGCCCGCCACCACCCTTGGGCCGGGATGAGGTGCCACCTTGTGCGTGGAAGCCCCGCCCAGAGGCAAGAAGCCCCCAAGGCCCGAGGGCGCGCCCGACCCTGCAGCCCTGCTGCAGCCACAGGGAACGGGATGTCTGAGAGGGCAGCCCCCACTGCCCAAGCCTCCGCTGGCAGTTCCCCGAAGGGCTGGGGGCGGCTGCGCCTCAGCAGCCAGCCTCCCTCCCACCCTCCCTGCCTCCCTCTGGTCGGGCACTGCAAGCCACACAGCCACTTGTGTCCCCTGTGTCCCTGGAGGCCGCAGCGCGTTTTGGGTTTTGGAGCGGACGGGCCCCTCTCGGCTTCCGTAGTCCATTTGCCCCCGGAGCCCGCCAGACCCCTGGCTCTAGGAGGCTGCCCAGGCGGTGCTGCCAACTGCCCCCAGGTGCTAGCTAGCGGCAGTGGCAGCGGCCGGCCACGGGGGGAGCACACACACCTGCGGGTGTCCCCGGGCCGCACACACGGACTGCCCCGCGCCTCCGTGGGTTGCAAATGAGCCCTCCGGGAACCCTTGCCTGCCCTAGGGGCTTGTCGGGCGGGGCCGACGCAGGGTGGGTGAGTGGGGGGGGACTGCTGCTGGCACACACCCACTCCTGAAGCCCACTGGGGCGGTCCAAGGGCTATGAGCTCGGAGCTCGGGCACGGGCTGTCCCAGCAGGGCCTCGCGAGGGTGGACCGATATGCTCCCGGACCAAAAGTGTTGTAAAGGCCCAGGGCACGACTCTCCTGCGACCCCCAGCACCTCCTGGGTGCCCGCCACCACCCTTGGGCCGGGATGAGGTGCCACCTTGTGCGTGGAAGCCCCGCCCAGAGGCAAGAAGCCCCCAAGGCCCGAGGGCGTGCCCGACCCTGCAGCCCTGCTGCAGCCACAGGGAACGGGATGTCTGAGAGGGCAGCCCCCACTGCCCAAGCCTCCGCTGGCAGTTCCCCGAAGGGCTGGTGGCGGCTGCGCCTCAGCAGCCAGCCTCCCTCCCACCCTCCCTGCCTCCCTCTGGTCGGGCACTGCAAGCCACACAGCCACTTGTGTCCCCTGTGTCCCTGGAGGCCGCAGCGCGTTTTGGGTTTTGGAGCGGACGGGCATCTCTCGGCTTCCGTAGTCCATTTGCCCCCGGAGCCCGCCAGACCCCTGGCTCTAGGAGGCTGCCCAGGCGGTGCTGCCAACTGCCCCCAGGTGCTGGCTAGCGGCAGCGGCCGGCCACGGGGGGAGCACACATACATGCGGATGTCCCCGGGCCGCACACACAGACAGCCCCGGGCCTCCGCGGGTTGCAAATGAGCCCTCTGGGAACCCTTGCCTGCCCTAGGGGCTTGTCAGGCGCGGCCGACGCCCAGGGACCGACCCTGCTGCGACCCCCAGCACCTCCTGGGTGCACGCCACCACCCTTGGGCCGGGATGAGGTGCCACCTTGTGCGTGGAAGTCCCGCCCAGAGGCAAGAAGCCCCCAAGGCCCGAGGGCGCGCCCGACCCTGCAGCCCTGCTGCAGCCACAGGGAACGGGATGTCTGAGAGGGCAGCCTCCACTGCCCAAGCCTCCGCTGACAGTTCCCCGAAGGGCTGGTGGCGGCTGCGCCTCAGCAGCCAGCCTCCCTCCCACCCTCCCTGCCTCCCTCTGGTCGGGCACTGCAAGCCACACAGCCACTTGTGTCCCCTGTGTCCCTGGAGGCCGCAGCGCGTTTTGGGTTTTGGAGTGGACGGGCCCCTCTCGGCTTCCATAGTCCATTTGCCCCCAGAGCCCGCCAGACCCCTGGCTCTAGGAGGCTGCCCAGGCGGTGCTGCCAACTGCCCCCAGGTGCTAGCTAGCGGCAGTGGCAGCGGCCGGCCACGGGGGGAGCACACACACCTGCGGGTGTCCCCAGGCCGCACACATGGACTGCCCCGCGCCTACGTGGGTTGCAAATGAGCCCTCCGGGAACCCTTGCCTGCCCTAGGGGCTTGTCGGGCGGGGCCGACGCAGGGTGGGTGAGTGGGGGGGGACTGCTGCTGGCACACACCTACTCCTGAAGCCCACTGGTGCAGTCCAAGGGCTATGAGCTCGGAGCTCGGGCACGGGCTGTCCCAGCAGGGCCTCGCGAGGGTGGACCGATATGCTCCTGGACCCAAAGTGTTGTAAAGGCCCAGGGCACGACTCTCCTGCGACCCCCAGCACCTCCTGGGTGCCCGCCACCACCCTTGGGCCGGGATGAGGTGCCACCTTGTGCGTGGAAGCCCCGCCCAAAGGCAAGAAGCCCCCAAGGCCCGAGGGCGCGCCCGACCCTGCAGCCCTGCTGCAGCCACAGGGAACGGGATGTCTGAGAGGGCAGCCCCCACTGCCCAAGCCTCCGCTGGCAGTTCCCCGAAGGGCTGGTGGCGGCTGCGCCTCAGCAGCCAGCCTCCCTCCCACCCTCCCTGCCTCCCTCTGGTCGGGCACTGCAAGCCACACAGCCACTTGTGTCCCCTGTGTCCCTGGAGGCCGCAGCGCGTTTTGGGTTTTGGAGCGGACGGGCCCCTCTCGGCTTCCGTAGTCCCTTTGCCCCCAGAGCCCGCCAGACCCCTGGCTCTAGGAGGCTGCCCAGGCGGTGCTGCCAACTGCCCCCAGGTGCTAGCTAGCGGCAGATGCAGCGGCCGGCCACAGGGGGAGCACACACACTTGCGGATGTCCCTGGGCCGCACACACGGACTGAACCGCGCCTCCGTGGGTTGCAAATGAGCCCTCCGGGAACCCTTGCCTGCCCTAGGGGCTTGTCGGGCGGGGCCGACGCAGGGTGGGTGAGTGGGGGGGGATTGCTGCTGGCACACACCTACTCCTGAAGCCCACTGGGGTGGTCCAAGAGCTATGAGCTCGGAGCTCGGGCACGGGCTGTCCCAGCAGGGCCTCGCGAGTGTGGACCGATATGCTCCCGGACCAAAAGTGTTGTAAAGGCACAGGGCACGACCCTGCTGCGACCCCCTGCACCTCCTGGGTGCCCGCCACCACCCTTGGGCCGGGATGAGGTGCCACCTTGTGCGTGGAAGCCCCGCCCAGAGGCAAGAAGCCCCCAAGGCCCGAGGGCGCGCCCGACCCTGCAGCCCTGCTGCAGCCACAGGGAACGGGATGTCTGAGAGGGCAGCCCCCACTGCCCAAGCCTCCGCTGGCAGTTCCCCGAAGGGCTGGTGGCGGCTGCGCCTCAGCAGCCAGCCTCCCTCCCACCCTCCCTGCCTCCCTCTGGTCGGGCACTGCAAGCCACACAGCCACTTGTGTCCCCTGTGTCCCTGGAGGCCGCAGCGCGTTTTGGGTTTTGGAGCGGACGGGCCCCTCTCGGCTTCCGTAGTCCATTTGCCCCCAGAGCCCGCCAGACCCCTGGCTCTAGGAGGCTGCCCAGGCGGTGCTGCCAACTGCCCCCAGGTGCTAGCTAGCGGCAGTGGCAGCGGCCGGCCACGGGGGGAGCACACACACCTGCGGGTGTCCGCGGGCCGCACACACGGACTGCCCCGCGCCTCCGTGGGTTGCAAATGAGCCCTCCGGGAACCCTTGCCTGCCCTAGGGGCTTGTCGGGCGGGGCCGACGCAGGGTGGGTGAGTGGGGGGGGACTGCTGCTGGCACACACCCACTCCTGAAGCCCACTGGGGCGGTCCAAGGGCTATGAGCTCGGAGCTCGGGCACGGGCTGTCCCAGCAGGGCCTCGCGAGGGTGGACCGATATGCTCCCGGACCAAAAGTGTTGTAAAGGCCCAGCGCACGACCCTGCTGCGACCCCCAGCACCTCCTGGGTGCCCGCCACCACCCTTGGGCCGGGATGAGGTGCCACCTTGTGCGTGGAAGCCCCGCCCAGAGGCAAGAAGCCCCCAAGGCCCGAGGGCGCGCCCGACCCTGCAGCCCTGCTGCAGCCACAGGGAACGGGATGTCTGAGAGGGCAGCCCCCACTGCCCAAGCCTCCGCTGGCAGTTCCCCGAAGGGCTGGTGGCGGCTGCGCCTCAGCAGCCAGCCTCCCTCCCACCCTCCCTGCCTCCCTCTGGTCGGGCACTGCAAGCCACACAGCCACTTGTGTCCCCTGTGTCCCTGGAGGCCGCAGCGCGTTTTGGGTTTTGGAGCGGACGGGCCCCTCTCGGCTTCCGTAGTCCATTTGCCCCCGGAGCCCGCCAGACCCCTGGCTCTAGGAGGCTGCCCAGGCGGTGCTGCCAACTGCCCCCAGGTGCTGGCTAGCGGCAGCGGCCGGCCACGGGGGGAGCACACATACATGCGGATGTCCCCGGGCCGCACACACAGACAGCCCCGGGCCTCCACGGGTTGCAAATGAGCCCTCTGGGAACCCTTGCCTGCCCTAGGGGCTTGTCAGGCGCGGCCTACGCCCAGGGACCGACCCTGCTGCGACCCCCAGCACCTCCTGGGTACCCGCCACCACCCTTGGGCCGGGATGAGGTGCCACCTTGTGCGTGGAAGCCCCGCCCAGAGGCAAGAAGCCCCCAAGGCCCGAGGGCGCGCCCGACCCTGCAGCCCTGCTGCAGCCACAGGGAACGGGATGTCTGAGAGGGCAGCCCCCACTGCCCAAGCCTCCGCTGGCAGTTCCCCGAAGGGCTGGTGGCGGCTGCGCCTCAGCAGCCAGCCTCCCTCCCACCCTCCCTGCCTCCCTCTGGTCGGGCACTGCAAGCCACACAGCCACTTGTGTCCCCTGTGTCCCTGGAGGCCGCAGCGCGTTTTGGGTTTTGGAGCGGACGGGCCCCTCTCGGCTTCCGTAGTCCATTTGCCCCCGGAGCCCGCCAGACCCCTGGCTCTAGGAGGCTGCCCAGGCGGTGCTGCCAACTGCCCCCAGGTGCTGGCTAGCGGCAGCGGCCGGCCACGGGGGGAGCACACATACATGCGGATGTCCCCGGGCCGCACACACAGACAGCCCCGGGCCTCCGCGGGTTGCAAATGAGCCCTCTGGGTACCTTGCCTGCCCTAGGGGCTTTTCAGGTGCGGCCGACGCCCAGGGACCCACCCTGCTGCGACCCCCAGCACCTCCTGGGTGCCCGCCACCACCCTTGGGCCGGGATGAGGTGCCACCTTGTGCGTGGAAGCCCCGCCCAGAGGCAAGAAGCCCCCAAGGCCCGAGGGCGCGCCCGACCCTGCAGCCCTGCTGCAGCCACAGGGAACGGGATGTCTGAGAGGGCAGCCCCCACTGCCCAAGCCTCCGCTGGCAGTTCCCCGAAGGGCTGGTGGCGGCTGCGCCTCAGCAGCCAGCCTCCCTCCCACCCTCCCTGCCTCCCTCTGGTCGGGCACTGCAAGCCACACAGCCACTTGTGTCCCCTGTGTCCCTGGAGGCCGCAGCGCGTTTTGGGTTTTGGAGCGGACGGGCCCCTCTCGGCTTCCGTAGTCCCTTTGCCCCCAGAGCCCGCCAGACCCCTGGCTCTAGGAGGCTGCCCAGGCGGTGCTGCCAACTGCCCCCAGGTGCTAGCTAGCGGCAGATGCAGCGGCCGGCCACAGGGGGAGCACACACACTTGCGGATGTCCCTGGGCCGCACACACGGACTGAACCGCGCCTCCGTGGGTTGCAAATGAGCCCTCCGGGAACCCTTGCCTGCCCTAGGGGCTTGTCGGGCGGGGCCGACGCAGGGTGGGTGAGTGGGGGGGGATTGCTGCTGGCACACACCTACTCCTGAAGCCCACTGGGGTGGTCCAAGAGCTAAGAGCTCGGAGCTCGGGCACGGGCTGTCCCAGCAGGGCCTCGCGAGTGTGGACCGATATGCTCCCGGACCAAAAGTGTTGTAAAGGCACAGGGCACGACCCTGCTGCGACCCCCTGCACCTCCTGGGTGCCCGCCACCACCCTTGGGCTGGGATGAGGAGCCACCTTGTGCGTGGAAGCCCCGCCCAGAGGCAAGAAGCCCCCAAGGCCCGAGGGCGCGCCCGACCCTGCAGCCCTGCTGCAGCCACAGGGAACGGGATGTCTGAGAGGGCAGCCCCCACTGCCCAAGCCTCCGCTGGCAGTTCCCCGAAGGGCTGGTGGCGGCTGCGCCTCAGCAGCCAGCCTCCCTCCCACCCTCCCTGCCTCCCTCTGGTCGGGCACTGCAAGCCACACAGACACTTGTGTCCCCTGTGTCCCTGGAGGCCGCAGCGCGTTTTGGGTTTTGGAGCGGACGGGCCCCTCTCGGGTTCCGTAGTCCATTTGCCCCCAGAGCCCGCCAGACCCCTGGCTCTAGGAGGCTGCCCAGGCGGTGCTGCCAACTGCCCCCAGGTGCTAGCTAGCGGCAGTGGCAGCGGCCGGCCACGGGGGGAGCACACACACCTGCGGGTGTCCCCGGGCCGCACACACGGACTGCCCCGCGCCTCCGTGAGTTGCAAATGAGCCCTCCGGGAACCCTTGCCTGCCCTAGGGGCTTGTCGGGCGGGGCCGACGCAGGGTGGGTGAGTGGGGGGGGGACTGCTGCTGGCACACACCCACTCCTGAAGCCCACTGGGGCGGTCCAAGGGCTATGAGCTCGGAGCTCGGGCACGGGCTGTCCCAGCAGGGCCTCGCGAGGGTGGACCGATATGCTCCCGGACCAAAAGTGTTGTAAAGGCCCAGGGCACGACTCTCCTGCGACCCCCAGCACCTCCTGGGTGCCCGCCACCACCCTTGGGCCGGGATGAGGTGCCACCTTGTGCGTGGAAGCCCCGCCCAGAGGCAAGAAGCCCCCAAGGCCCGAGGGCGCGCCCGACCCTGCAGCCCTGCTGCAGCCACAGGGAACGGGATGTCTGAGAGGGCAGCCCCCACTGCCCAAGCCTCCGCTGGCAGTTCCCCGAAGGGCTGGTGGCGGCTGCGCCTCAGCAGCCAGCCTCCCTCCCACCCTCCCTGCCTCCCTCTGGTCGGGCACTGCAAGCCACACAGCCACTTGTGTCCCCTGTGTCCCTGGAGGCCGCAGCGCGTTTTGGGTTTTGGAGCGGACGGGCCCCTCTCGGCTTCCGTAGTCCATTTGCCCCCGGAGCCCGCCAGACCCCTGGCTCTAGGAGGCTGCCCAGGCGGTGCTGCCAACTGCCCCCAGGTGCTGGCTAGCGGCAGCGGCCGGCCACGGGGGGAGCACACATACATGCGGATGTCCCCGGGCCGCACACACAGACAGCCCCGGGCCTCCACGGGTTGCAAATGAGCCCTCTGGGAACCCTTGCCTGCCCTAGGGGCTTGTCAGGCGCGGCCTACGCCCAGGGACCGACCCTGCTGCGACCCCCAGCACCTCCTGGGTGCCCGCCACCACCCTTGGGCCGGGATGAGGTGCCACCTTGTGCGTGGAAGCCCCGCCCAGAGGCAAGAAGCCCCCAAGGCCCGAGGGCGCGCCCGACCCTGCAGCCCTGCTGCAGCCACAGGGAACGGGATGTCTGAGAGGGCAGCCCCCACTGCCCAAGCCTCCGCTGGCAGTTCCCCGAAGGGCTGGTGGCGGCTGCGCCTCAGCAGCCAGCCTCCCTCCCACCCTCCCTGCCTCCCTCTGGTCGGGCACTGCAAGCCACACAGCCACTTGTGTCCCCTGTGTCCCTGGAGGCCGCAGCGCGTTTTGGGTTTTGGAGCGGACGGGCCCCTCTCGGCTTCCGTAGTCCATTTGCCCCCGGAGCCCGCCAGACCCGTGGCTCTAGGAGGCTGCCCAGGCGGTGCTGCCAACTGCCCCCAGGTGCTGGCTAGCGGCAGCGGCCGGCCACGGGGGGAGCACACATACATGCGGATGTCCCCGGGCCGCACACACAGACAGCCCCGGGCCTCCGCGGGTTGCAAATGAGCCCTCTGGGTACCCTTGCCTGCCCTAGGGGCTTTTCAGGTGCGGCCGACGCCCAGGCACCCACCCTGCTGCGACCCCCAGCACCTCCTGGGTGCCCGCCACCACCCTTGGGCCGGGATGAGGTGCCACCTTGTGCGTGGAAGCCCCGCCCAGAGGCAAGAAGCCCCCAAGGCCCGAGGGCGCGCCCGACCCTGCAGCCCTGCTGCAGCCACAGGGAACGGGATGTCTGAGAGGGCAGCCCCCACTGCCCAAGCCTCCGCTGGCAGTTCCCCAAAGGGCTGGTGGCGGCTGCGCCTCAGCAGCCAGCCTCCCTCCCACCCTCCCTGCCTCCCTCTGGTCGGGCACTGCAAGCCACACAGCCACTTGTGTCCCCTGTGTCCCTGGAGGCCGCAGCGCGTTCTGGGTTTTGGAGCGGACGGGGCCATCTCGGCTTCCGTAGTCCATTTGCCCCCGGAGCCCGCCAGACCCCTGGCTCTAGGAGGCTGCCCAGGCGGTGCTGCCAACTGCCCCCAGGTGCTAGCTAGCGGCAGTGGCAGCGGCCGGCCACGGGGGGAGCACACACACCTGCGGGTTTCCCCGGGCCGCACACACGGACTGCCCCGCGCCTCCGTGGGTTGCAAATGAGCCCTCCGGGAACCCTTGCCTGCCCTAGGGGCTTGTCGGGCGGGGCCGACGCAGGGTGGGTGAGTGGGGGGGGACTTCTGCTGGCACACACCCACTCCTGAAGCCCACTGGGGCGGTCCAAGGGCTATGAGCTCGGAGCTCGGGCACGGGCTGTCCCAGCAGGGCCTCGCGAGGGTGGACTGATATGCTCCCGGACCAAAAGTGTTGTAAAGGCCCAGGGCACGACTCTCCTGCGACCCCCAGCACCTCCTGGGTGCCCGCCACCACCCTTGGGCCGGGATGAGGTGCCACCTTGTGCGTGGAAGCCCCGCCCAGAGGCAAGAAGCCCCCAAGGCCCGAGGGCGCGCCCGACCCTGCAGCCCTGCTGCAGCCACAGGGAACGGGATGTCTGAGAGGGCAGCCCCCACTGCCCAAGCCTCCGCTGGCAGTTCCCCGAAGGGCTGGTGGCGGCTGCGCCTCAGCAGCCAGCCTCCCTCCCACCCTCCCTGCCTCCCTCTGGTCGGGCACTGCAAGCCACACAGCCACTTGTGTCCCCTGTGTCCCTGGAGGCCGCAGCGCGTTTTGGGTTTTGGAGCGGACGGGCCCCTCTCGGCTTCCGTAGTCCATTTGCCCCCGGAGCCCGCCAGACCCCTGGCTCTAGGAGGCTGCCCAGGCGGTGCTGCCAACTGCCCCCAGGTGCTAGCTAGCGGCAGTGGCAGCGGCCGGCCACGGGGGGAGCACACACACCTGCGGGTGTCCCCGGGCCGCACACACGGACTGCCCCGCGCCTCCGTGGGTTGCAAATGAGCCCTCCGGGAACACTTGCCTGCCCTAGGGGCTTGTCGGGCGGGGCCGACGCAGGGTGGGTGAGTGGGGGGGGACTGCTGCTGGCACACACCCACTCCTGAAGCCCACTGGGGCGGTCCAAGGGCTATGAGCTCGGAGCTCGGGCACGGGCTGTCCCAGCAGGGCCTCGCGAGGGTGGACCGATATGCTCCCGGACCAAAAGTGTTGTAAAGGCCCAGGGCACGACTCTCCTGCGACCCCCAGCACCTCCTGGGTGCCCGCCACCACCCTTGGGCCGGGATGAGGTGCCACCTTGTGCGTGGAAGCCCCGCCCAGAGGCAAGAAGCCCCCAAGGCCCGAGGGCGCGCCCGACCCTGCAGCCCTGCTGCAGCCACAGGGAACGGGATGTCTGAGAGGGCAGCCCCCACTGCCCAAGCCTCCGCTGGCAGTTCCCCGAAGGGCTGGTGGCGGCTGCGCCTCAGCAGCCAGCCTCCCTCCCACCCTCCCTGCCTCCCTCTGGTCGGGCACTGCAAGCCACACAGCCACTTGTGTCCCCTGTGTCCCTGGAGGCCGCAGCGCGTTTTGGGTTTTGGAGCGGACGGGCCCCTCTCGGCTTCCGTAGTCCATTTGCCCCCGGAGCCCGCCAGACCCCTGGCTCTAGGAGGCTGCCCAGGCGGTGCTGCCAACTGCCCCCAGGTGCTGGCTAGCAGCAGCGGCCGGCCACGGGGGGAGCACACATACATGCGGATGTCCCCGGGCCGCACACACAGACAGCCCCGGGCCTCCGCGGGTTGCAAATGAGCCCTCTGGGAACCCTTGCCTGCCCTAGGGGCTTGTCAGGTGCGGCCGACGCCCAGGGACCCACCCTGCTGCGACCCCCAGCACCTCATGGGTGCCCGCCACCACCCTTGGGCCGGGATGAGGTGCCACCTTGTGCGTGGAAGCCCCGCCCAGAGGCAAGAAGCCCCCAAGGCCCGAGGGCGCGCCCGACCCTGCAGCCCTGCTGCAGCCACAGGGAACGGGATGTCTGAGAGGGCAGCCCCCACTGCCCAAGCCTCCGCTGGCAGTTCCCCAAAGGGCTGGTGGCGGCTGCGCCTCAGCAGCCAGCCTCCCTCCCACCCTCCCTGCCTCCCTCTGGTCGGGTACTGCAAGCCACACAGCCACTTGTGTCCCCTGTGTCCCTGGAGGCCGCAGCGCGTTTTGGGTTTTGGAGCGGACGGGCCCATCTCGGCTTCCGTAGTCCATTTGCCCCCGGAGCCCGCCAGACCCCTGGCTCTAGGAGGCTGCCCAGGCGGTGCTGCCAACTGCCCCCAGGTGCTAGCTAGCGGCAGTGGCAGCGGCCGGCCACGGGGGGAGCACACACACCTGCGGGTTTCCCCGGGCCGCACACACGGACTGCCCCGCGCCTCCGTGGGTTGCAAATGAGCCCTCCGGGAACCCTTGCCTGCCCTAGGGGCTTGTCGGGCGGGGCCGACGCAGGGTGGGTGAGTGGGGGGGGACTTCTGCTGGCACACACCCACTCCTGAAGCCCACTGGGGCGGTCCAAGGGCTATGAGCTCGGAGCTCGGGCACGGGCTGTCCCAGCAGGGCCTCGCGAGGGTGGACCGATATGCTCCCGGACCAAAAGTGTTGTAAAGGCCCAGGGCACGACTCTCCTGCGACCCCCAGCACCTCCTGGGTGCCCGCCACCACCCTTGGGCCGGGATGAGGTGCCACCTTGTGCGTGGAAGCCCCGCCTAGAGGCAAGAAGCCCCCAAGGCCCGAGGGCGCGCCCGACCCTGCAGCCCTGCTGCAGCCACAGGGAACGGGATGTCTGAGAGGGCAGCCCCCACTGCCCAAGCCTCCGCTGGCAGTTCCCCGAAGGGCTGGTGGCGGCTGCGCCTCAGCAGCCAGCCTCCCTCCCACCCTCCCTGCCTCCCTCTGGTCGGGCACTGCAAGCCACACAGCCACTTGTGTCCCCTGTGTCCCTGGAGGCCGCAGCGCGTTTTGGGTTTTGGAGCGGACGGGCCCCTCTCGGCTTCCGTAGTCCATTTGCCCCCGGAGCCCGCCAGACCCCTGGCTCTAGGAGGCTGCCCAGGCGGTGCTGCCAACTGCCCCCAGGTGCTAGCTAGCGGCAGTGGCAGCGGCCGGCCACGGGGGGAGCACACACACCTGCGGGTGTCCCCGGGCCGCACACACGGACTGCCCCGCGCCTCCGTGGGTTGCAAATGAGCCCTCCGGGAACCCTTGCCTGCCCTAGGGGCTTGTCGGGCGGGGCCGACGCAGGGTGGGTGAGTGGGGGGGGACTTCTGCTGGCACACACCCACTCCTGAAGCCCACTGGGGCGGTCCAAGGGCTATGAGCTCGGAGCTCGGGCACGGGCTGTCCCAGCAGGGCCTCGCGAGGGTGGACCGATATGCTCCCGGACCAAAAGTGTTGTAAAGGCCCAGGGCACGACTCTCCTGCGACCCCCAGCACCTCCTGGGTGCCCGCCACCACCCTTGGGCCGGGATGAGGTGCCACCTTGTGCGTGGAAGCCCCGCCCAGAGGCAAGAAGCCCCCAAGGCCCGAGGGCGCGCCCGACCCTGCAGCCCTGCTGCAGCCACAGGGAACGGGATGTCTGAGAGGGCAGCCCCCACTGCCCAAGCCTCCGCTGGCAGTTCCCCGAAGGGCTGGTGGCGGCTGCGCCTCAGCAGCCAGCCTCCCTCCCACCCTCCCTGCCTCCCTCTGGTCGGGCACTGCAAGCCACACAGCCACTTGTGTCCCCTGTGTCCCTGGAGGCCGCAGCGCGTTTTGGGTTTTGGAGCGGACGGGCCCCTCTCGGCTTCCGTAGTCCATTTGCCCCCGGAGCCCGCCAGACCCCTGGCTCTAGGAGGCTGCCCAGGCGGTACTGCCAACTGCCCCCAGGTGCTGGCTAGCGGCAGCGGCCGGCCACGGGGGGAGCACACATACATGCGGATGTCCCCGGGCCGCACACACAGACAGCCCCGGGCCTCCGCGGGTTGCAAATGAGCCCTCTGGGAACCCTTGCCTGCCCTAGGGGCTTGTCAGGTGCGGCCGACGCCCAGGGACCCACCCTGCTGCGACCCCCAGCACCTCCTGGGTGCCCGCCACCACCCTTGGGCCGGGATGAGGTGCCACCTTGTGCGTGGAAGCCCCGCCCAGAGGCAAGAAGCCCCCAAGGCCCGAGGGCGCGCCCGACCCTGCAGCCCTGCTGCAGCCACAGGGAACGGGATGTCTGAGAGGGCAGCCCCCACTGCCCAAGCCTCCGCTGGCAGTTCCCCAAAGGGCTGGTGGCGGCTGCGCCTCAGCAGCCAGCCTCCCTCCCACCCTCCCTGCCTCCCTCTGGTCGGGCACTGCAAGCCACACAGCCACTTGTGTCCCCTGTGTCCCTGGAGGCCGCAGCGCGTTTTGGGTTTTGGAGCGGACGGGCCCATCTCGGCTTCCGTAGTCCATTTGCCCCCGGAGCCCGCCAGACCCCTGGCTCTAGGAGGCTGCCCAGGCGGTGCTGCCAACTGCCCCCAGGTGCTAGCTAGCGGCAGTGGCAGCGGCCGGCCACGGGGGGAGCACACACACCTGCGGGTGTCCCCGGGCCGCACACACAGACTGCCCCGGGCCTCTGCGGGTTGCAAATGAGCCCTCTGGGAACCCTTGCCTGCCCTAGGGGCTTGTCAGGCGCGGCCGACGCCCAGGGACCGACCCTGCTGCGACCCCCAGAACCTCCTGGGTTCCCGCCACCACCTTTGGGCCGGGATGAGGTGCCACCTTGTGCGTGGAAGCCCCGCCCAGAGGCAAGAAGCCCCCAAGGCCCGAGGGCGCGCCCGACCCTGCAGTCCTGCTGCAGCCACAGGGAACGGGATGTCTGAGAGGGCAGCCCCCACTGCCCAAGCCTCCGCTGGCAGTTCCCCGAAGGGCTGGTGGTGGCTGCGCCTCAGCAGCCAGCCTCCCTCCCACCCTCCCTGCCTCCCTCTGGTCGGGCACTGCAAGCCACACAGCCACTTGTGTCCCCTGTGTCCCTGGAGGCCGCAGCGCGTTTTGGGTTTTGGAGCAGACGGGCCCCTCTCGGCTTCCGTAGTCCATTTGCCCCCAGAGCCCGCCAGACCCCTGGCTCTAGGAGGCTGCCCAGGCGGTGCTGCCAACTGCCCCCAGAGGCTAGCTAGCGGCAGTGGCAGCGGCCGGCCACGGGGGGAGCACACACACCTGCGGGTGTCCCCGGGCCGCACACATGGACTGCCCCGCGCCTCCGTGGGTTGCAAATGAGCCCTCCGGGAACCCTTGCCTGCCCTAGGGGCTTGTCAGGCGCTGCGGACGCGCAGGGACCGAACCTGCTGCGACCCCCAGCACCTCCTGGGTTCCCGCCACCACCCTTGGGCCGGGATGAGGTGCCACCTTGTGCGTGGAAGCCCCGCCCAGAGGCAAGAAGCCCCCTAGGCCCGAGGGCGCGCTCATCCCTGTAGCCCTGCTGCAGCCACAGGGAACGGGATGTCTGAGAGGGCAGCCCCCACTGCCCAAGCCTCCGCTGGCAGTTCCCCGAAGGGCTGGTGGCGGCTGCGCCTCAGCAGCCAGCCTCCCTCCCACCCTCCCTGCCTCCCTCTGGTCGGGCACTGCAAGCCACACAGCCACTTGTGTCCCCTGTGTCCCTGGAGGCCGCAGCGCGTTTTGGGTTTTGGAGCGGACGGGCCCCTCTCGGCTTCCGTAGTCCATTTGCCCCCAGAGCCCGCCAGACCCCTGGCTCTAGGAGGCTGCCCAGGCGGTGCTGCCAACTGCCCCCAGGTGCTAGCTAGCGGCAGTGGCAGCGGCCGGCCACGGGGGGAGCACACACACCTGCGGGTGTCCCCGGGCCGCACACACGGACTGCCCCGCGCCTCCGTGGGTTGCAAATGAGCCCTCCGGGAACCCTTGCCTGCCCTAGGGGCTTGTCGGGCGGGGCCGACGCAGGGTGGGTGAGTGGGGGGGGACTGCTGCTGGCACACACCCACTCCTGAAGCCCACTGGGGCGGTCCAAGGGCTATGAGCTCGGAGCTCGGGCACGGGATGTCCCAGCAGGGCCTCGCGAGGGTGGACCGATATGCTCCCGGACCAAAAGTGTTGTAAAGGCCCAGGGCACGACTCTCCTGCGACCCCCAGCACCTCCTGGGTGCCCGCCACCACCCTTGGGCCGGGATGAGGTGCCACCTTGTGCGTGGAAGCCCCGCCCAGAGGCAAGAAGCCCCCAAGGCCCGAGGGCGCGCCCGACCCTGCAGCCCTGCTGCAGCCACAGGGAACGGGATGTCTGAGAGGGCAGACCCCACTGCCCAAGCCTCCGCTGGCAGTTCCCCGAAGGGCGGGTGGCGGCTGCGCCTCAGCAGCCAGCCTCCCTCCCACCCTCCCTGCCTCCCTCTGGTCGGGCACTGCAAGCCACACAGCCACTTGTGTCCCCTGTGTCCCTGGAGGCCGCAGCGCGTTTTGGGTTTTGGAGCGGACGGGCCCCTCTCGGCTTCCGTAGTCCATTTGCCCCCGGAGTCCGCCAGACCCCTGGCTCTAGGAGGCTGCCCAGGCGGTGCTGCCAACTGCCCCCAGGTGCTAGCTAGCGGCAGTGGCAGCGGCCGGCCACGGGGGGAGCACACACACCTGCGGGTGTCCCCGGGCCGCACACACGGACTGCCCCGCGCCTCCGTGGGTTGCAAATGAGCCCTCCGGGAACCCTTGCCTGCCCTAGGGGCTTGTCAGGCGCGGCCGACGCCCAGGGACCGACCCTGCTGCGACCCCCAGAACCTCCTGGGTTCCCGCCACCACCCTTGGGCCGGGATGAGGTGCCATCTTGTGCGTGGAAGCCCCGCCCAGAGGCAAGAAGCCCCCAAGGCCCGAGGGCGCGCCCGACCCTGCAGCCCTGCTGCAGCCACAGGGAACGGGATGTCTGAGAGGGCAGCCCCCACTGCCCAAGCCTCCGCTGGCAGTTCCCCGAAGGGCTGGTGGCGGCTGCGCCTCAGCAGCCAGCCTCCCTCCCACCCTCCCTGTCTCCCTCTGGTCGGGCACTGCAAGCCACACAGCCACTTGTGTCCCCTGTGTCCCTGGAGGCCGCAGCGCGTTTTGGGTTTTGGAGCGGACGGGCCCCTCTCGGCTTCCGTAGTCCATTTGCCCCCAGAGCCCGCCAGACCCCTGGCTCTAGGAGGCTGCCCAGGCGGTGCTGCCAACTGCCCCCAGGTGCTAGCTAGCGGCAGTGGCAGCGGCCGGCCACGGGGGTAGCACACACACCTGCGGGTGTCTCCGGGCCGCACACACGGACTGCCCCGCGCCTCCGTGGGTTGCAAATGAGCCCTCCGGGAACACTTGCCTGCCCTAGGGGCTTGTCGGGCGGGGCCGACGCAGGGTGGGTGAGTGGGGGGGGACTGCTGCTGGCACACACCCACTCCTGAAGCCCATTGGGGCGGTCCAAGGGCTATGAGCTCGGAGCTCGGGCACGGGCTGTCCCAGCAGTGCCTCGCGAGGGTGGACCGATATGCTCCCGGACCAAAAGTGTTGTAAAGGCCCAGGGCATGACTCTCCTGCGACCCCCAGCACCTCCTGGGTGCCCGCCACCACCCTTGGGCCGGGATGAGGTGCCACCTTGTGCGTGGAAGCCCCGCCCAGAGGCAAGAAGCCCCCAAGGCCCGAGGGCGCGCCCGACCCTGCAGCCCTGCTGCAGCCACAGGGAACGGGATGTCTGAGAGGGCAGCCCCCACTGCCCAAGCCTCCGCTGGCAGTTCCCCGAAGGGCTGGTGGCGGCTGCGCCTCAGCAGCCAGCCTCCCTCCCACCCTCCCTGCCTCCCTCTGGTCGGGCACTGCAAGCCACACAGCCACTTGTGTCCCCTGTGTCCCTGGAGGCCGCAGCGCGTTTTGGGTTTTGGAGCGGACGGGCCCCTCTCGGCTTCCGTAGTCCATTTGCCCCCGGAGCCCGCCAGACCCCTGGCTCTAGGAGGCTGCCCAGGCGGTGCTGCCAACTGCCCCCAGGTGCTAGCTAGCGGCAGTGGCAGCGGCCGGCCACGGGGGGAGCACACACACCTGCGGGTGTCCCCGGGCCGCACACACGGACTGCCCCGCGCCTCCGTGGGTTGCAAATGAGCCCTCCGGGAACCCTTGCCTGCCCTAGGGGCTTGTCGGGCGGGGCCGACGCAGGGTGGGTGAGTGGGGGGGGACTGCTGCTGGCACACACCCACTCCTGAAGCCCACTGGGGCGGTCCAAGGGCTATGAGCTCGGAGCTCGGGCACGGGCTGTCCCAGCAGGGCCTCCCGAGGGTGGACCGATATGCTCCCGGACCAAAAGTGTTGTAAAGGCCCAGGGCACGACCCTGCTGCGACCCCCAGCACCTCCTGGGTGCCCGCCACCACCCTTGGGCCGGGATGAGGTGCCACCTTGTGCGTGGAAGCCCCGCCCAGAGGCAAGAAGCCCCCAAGGCCCGAGGGCGCGCCCGACCCTGCAGCCCTGCTGCAGCCACAGGGAACGGGATGTCTGAGAGGGCAGCCCCCACTGCCCAAGCCTCCGCTGGCAGTTCCCCGAAGGGCTGGTGGCGGCTGCGCCTCAGCAGCCAGCCTCCCTCCCACCCTCCCTGCCTCCCTCTGGTCGGGCACTGCAAGCCACACAGCCACTTGTGTCCCCTGTGTCCCTGGAGGCCGCAGCGCGTTTTGGGTTTTGGAGCGGACGGGCCCCTCTCGGCTTCCGTAGTCCATTTGCCCCCGGAGCCCGCCAGACCCCTGGCTCTAGGAGGCTGCCCAGGCGGTGCTGCCAACTGCCCCCAGGTGCTAGCTAGCGGCAGTGGCAGCGGCCGGCCACGGGGGGAGCACACACACCTGCGGGTGTCCCCGGGCCGCACACACGGACTGCCCCGCGCCTCCGTGGGTTGCAAATGAGCCCTCCGGGAACCCTTGCCTGCCCTAGGGGCTTGTCGGGCGGGGCCGACGCAGGGTGGGTGAGTGGGGGGGGGGACTGCTGCTGGCACACACCCACTCCTGAAGCCCACGGGGGCGGTCCAAGGGCTATGAGCTCGGAGCTCGGGCACGGGCTGTCCCAGCAGGGCCTCCCGAGGGTGGACCGATATGCTCCCGGACCAAAAGTGTTGTAAAGGCCCAGGGCACGACCCTGCTGCGACCCCCAGCACCTCCTGGGTGCCCGCCACCACCCTTGGGCCGGGATGAGGTGCCACCTTGTGCGTGGAAGCCCCGCCCAGAGGCAAGAAGCCCCCAAGGCCCGAGGGCGCGCCCGACCCTGCAGCCCTGCTGCAGCCACAGGGAACGGGATGTCTGAGAGGGCAGCCCCCACTGCCCAAGCCTCCGCTGGCAGTTCCCCGAAGGGCTGCTGGCGGCTGCGCCTCAGCAGCCAGCCTCCCTCCCACCCTCCCTGCCTCCCTCTGGTCGGGCACTGCAAGCCACACAGCCACTTGTGTCCCCTGTGTCCCTGGAGGCCGCAGCGCGTTTTGGGTTTTGGAGCGGACGGGCCCCTCTCGGCTTCCGTAGTCCATTTGCCCCCGGAGCCCGCCAGATCCCTGGCTCTAGGAGGCTGCCCAGGCGGTGCTGCCAACTGCCCCCAGGTGCTAGCTAGCGGCAGTGGCAGCGGCCGGCCACGGGGGGAGCACACACACCTGCGGGTGTCCCCGGGCCGCACACACGGACTGCCCCGCGCCTCCGTGGGTTGCAAATGAGCCCTCCGGGAACCCTTGCCTGCCCTAGGGGCTTGTCGGGCGGGGCCGACGCAGGGTGGGTGAGTGGGGGGGGACTGCTGCTGGCACACACCCACTCCTGAAGCCCACTGGGGCGGTCCAAGGGCTATGAGCTCGGAGCTCGGGCACGGGCTGTCCCAGCAGGGCCTCGCGAGGGTGGACCGATATGCTCCCGGACCAAAAGTGTTGTAAAGGCCCAGGGCACGACCCTGCTGCGACCCCCAGCACCTCCTGGGTGCCCGCCACCACCCTTGGGCCGGGATGAGGTGCCACCTTGTGCGTGGAAGCCCCGCCCAGAGGCAAGAAGCCCCCAAGGCCCGAGGGCGCGCCCGACCCTGCAGCCCTGCTGCAGCCACAGGGAACGGGATGTCTGAGAGGGCAGCCCCCACTGCCCAAGCCTCCGCTGGCAGTTCCCCGAAGGGCTGGTGGCGGCTGCGCCTCAGCAGCCAGCCTCCCTCCCACCCTCCCTGCCTCCCTCTGGTCGGGCACTGCAAGCCACACAGCCACTTGTGTCCCCTGTGTCCCTGGAGGCCGCAGCGCGTTTTGGGTTTTGGAGCGGACGGGCCCCTCTCGGCTTCCGTAGTCCATTTGCCCCCGGAGCCCGCCAGACCCCTGGCTCTAGGAGGCTGCCCAGGCGGTGCTGCCAACTGCCCCCAGGTGCTAGCTAGCGGAAGTGGCAGCGGCCGGCCACGGGGGGAGCACACACACCTGCGGGTGTCCCCGGGCCGCACACACGGACTGCCCCGCGCCTCCCTGGGTTGCAAATGAGCCCTCCGGGAACCCTTGCCTGCCCTAGGGGCTTGTCGGGCGGGGCCGACGCAGGGTGGGTGAGTGGGGGGGGACTGCTGCTGGCACACACCCACTCCTGAAGCCCACTGGGGCGGTCCAAGGGCTATGAGCTCGGAGCTCGGGCACGGGCTGTCCCAGCAGGGCCTCGCGAGGGTGGACCGATATGCTCCCGGACCAAAAGTGTTGTAAAGGCCCAGGGCACGACCCTGCTGCGACCCCCAGCACCTCCTGGGTGCCCGCCACCACCCTTGGGCCGGGATGAGGTGCCACCTTGTGCGTGGAAGCCCCGCCCAGAGGCAAGAAGCCCCCAAGGCCCGAGGGCGCGCCCGACCCTGCAGCCCTGCTGCAGCCACAGGGAACGGGATGTCTGAGAGGGCAGCCCCCACTGCCCAAGCCTCCGCTGGCAGTTCCCCGAAGGGCTGGTGGCGGCTGCGCCTCAGCAGCCAGCCTCCCTCCCACCCTCCCTGCCTCCCTCTGGTCGGGCACTGCAAGCCACACAGCCACTTGTGTCCCCTGTGTCCCTGGAGGCCGCAGCGCGTTTTGGGTTTTGGAGCGGACGGGCCCCTCTCGGCTTCCGTAGTCCATTTGCCCCCGGAGCCCGCCAGACCCCTGGCTCTAGGAGGCTGCCCAGGCAGTGCTGCCAACTGCCCCCAGGTGCTAGCTAGCGGCAGTGGCAGCGGCCGGCCACGGGGGGAGCACACACACCTGCGGGTGTCCCCGGGCCGCACACACGGACTGCCCCGCGCCTCCGTGGGTTGCAAATGAGCCCTCCGGGAACCCTTGCCTGCCCTAGGGGCTTGTCGGGCGGGGCCAACGCAGGGTGGGTGAGTGGGGGGGGACTGCTGCTGGCACACACCCACTCCTGAAGCCCACTGGGGCGGTCCAAGGGCTATGAGCTCGGAGCTCGGGCACGGGCTGTCCCAGCAGGGCCTCGCGAGGGTGGACCGATATGCTCCCGGACCAAAAGTGTTGTAAAGGCCCAGGGCACGACCCTGCTGCGACCCCCAGCACCTCCTGGGTGCCCGCCACCACCCTTGGGCCGGGATGAGGTGCCACCTTGTGCGTGGAAGCCCCGCCCAGAGGCAAGAAGCCCCCAAGGCCCGAGGGCGCGCCCGACCCTGCAGCCCTGCTGCAGCCACAGGGAACGGGATGTCTGAGAGGGCAGCCCCCACTGCCCAAGCCTCCGCTGGCAGTTCCCCGAAGGGCTGGTGGCGGCTGCGCCTCAGCAGCCAGCCTCCCTCCCACCCTCCCTGCCTCCCTCTGGTCGGGCACTGCAAGCCACACAGCCACTTGTGTCCCCTGTGTCCCTGGAGGCCGCAGCGCGTTTTGGGTTTTGGAGCGGACGGGCCCCTCTCGGCTTCCGTAGTCCATTTGCCCCCGGAGCCCGCCAGACCCCTGGCTCTAGGAGGCTGCCCAGGCGGTGCTGCCAACTGCCCCCAGGTGCTAGCTAGCGGCAGTGGCAGCGGCCGGCCACGGGGGGAGCACACACACCTGCGGGTGTCCCCGGGCCGCACACACGGACTGCCCCGCGCCTCCGTGGGTTGCAAATGAGCCCTCCGGGAACCCTTGCCTGCCCTAGGGGCTTGTCGGGCGGGGCCGACGCAGGGTGGGTGAGTGGGGGGGGAACTGCTGCTGGCACACACCCACTCCTGAAGCCCACTGGGGCGGTCCAAGGGCTATGAGCTCGGAGCTCAGGCACGGGCTGTCCCAGCAGGGCCTCGCGAGGGTGGACCGATATGCTCCCGGACCAAAAGTGTTGTAAAGGCCCAGGGCATGACCCTGCTGCGACCCCCAGCACCTCCTGGGTGCCCGCCACCACCCTTGGGCCGGGATGAGGTGCCACCTTGTGCGTGGAAGCCCCGCCCAGAGGCAAGAAGCCCCCAAGGCCCGAGGGCGCGCCCGACCCTGCAGCCCTGCTGCAGCCACAGGGAACGGGATGTCTGAGAGGGCAGCCCCCACTGCCCAAGCCTCCGCTGGCAGTTCCCCGAAGGGCTGGTGGCGGCTGCGCCTCAGCAGCCAGCCTCCCTCCCACCCTCCCTGCCTCCCTCTTGTCGGGCACTGCAAGCCACACAGCCACTTGTGTCCCCTGTGTCCCTGGAGGCCGCAGCGCGTTTTGGGTTTTGGAGCGGACGGGCCCCTCTCGGCTTCCGTAGTCCATTTGCCCCCGGAGCCCGCCAGATCCCTGGCTCTAGGAGGCTGCCCAGGCGGTGCTGCCAACTGCCCCCAGGTGCTAGCTAGCGGCAGTGGCAGCGGCCGGCCACGGGGGGAGCACACACACCTGCGGGTGTCCCCGGGCCGCACACACGGACTGCCCCGCGCCTCCGTGGGTTGCAAATGAGCCCTCCGGGAACCCTTGCCTGCCCTAGGGGCTTGTCGGGCGGGGCCGACGCAGGGTGGGTGAGTGGGGGGGGACTGCTGCTGGCACACACCCACTCCTGAAGCCCACTGGGGTGGTCCAAGGGCTATGAGCTCGGAGCTCGGGCACGGGCTGTCCCAGCAGGGCCTCGCGAGGGTGGACCGATATGCTCCCGGACCAAAAGTGTTGTAAAGGCCCAGGGCACGACCCTGCTGCGACCCCCAGCACCTCCTGGGTGCCCGCCACCACCCTTGGGCCGGGATGAGGTGCCACCTTGTGCGTGGAAGCCCCGCCCAGTGGCAAGAAGCCCCCAAGGCCCGAGGGCGCGCCCGACCCTGCAGCCCTGCTGCAGCCACAGGGAACGGGATGTCTGAGAGGGCAGCCCCCACTGCCCAAGCCTCCGCTGGCAGTTCCCCGAAGGGCTGGTGGCGGCTGCGCCTCAGCAGCCAGCCTCCCTCCCACCCTCCCTGCCTCCCTCTGGTCGGGCACTGCAAGCCACACAGCCACTTGTGTC
Source organism: Lepus europaeus (assembly GCF_033115175.1). NCBI lineage: Eukaryota > Metazoa > Chordata > Mammalia > Lagomorpha > Leporidae > Lepus > Lepus europaeus. The sequence continues at coordinate 443,981 of NW_026909046.1, forward strand.
CCCTGTGTCCCTGGAGGCCGCAGCGCGTTTTGGGTTTTGGAGCGGACGGGCCCCTCTCGGCTTCCGTAGTCCATTTGCCCCCGGAGCCCGCCAGACCCCTGGCTCTAGGAGGCTGCCCAGGCGGTGCTGCCAACTGCCCCCAGGTGCTAGCTAGCGGCAGTGGCAGCGGCCGGCCACGGGGGGAGCACACACACCTGCGGGTGTCCCCGGGCCGCACACACGGACTGCCCCGCGCCTCCGTGGGTTGCAAATGAGCCCTCCGGGAACCCTTGCCTGCCCTAGGGGCTTGTCGGGCGGGGCCGACGCAGGGTGGGTGAGTGGGGGGGGACTGCTGCTGGCACACACCCACTCCTGAAGCCCACTGGGGCGGTCCAAGGGCTATGAGCTCGGAGCTCGGGCACGGGCTGTCCCAGCAGGGCCTCGCGAGGGTGGACCGATATGCTCCCGGACCAAAAGTGTTGTAAAGGCCCAGGGCACGACTCTCCTGCGACCCCCAGCACCTCCTGGGTGCCCGCCACCACCCTTGGGCCGGGATGAGGTGCCACCTTGTGCGTGGAAGCCCCGCCCAGAGGCAAGAAGCCCCCAAGGCCCGAGGGCGCGCCCGACCCTGCAGCCCTGCTGCAGCCACAGGGAACGGGATGTCTGAGAGGGCAGCCCCCACTGCCCAAGCCTCCGCTGGCAGTTCCCCGAAGGGCTGGTGGCGGCTGCGCCTCAGCAGCCAGCCTCCCTCCCACCCTCCCTGCCTCCCTCTGGTCGGGCACTGCAAGCCACACAGCCACTTGTGTCCCCTGTGTCCCTGGAGGCCGCAGCGCGTTTTGGGTTTTGGAGCGGACGGGCCCCTCTCGGCTTCCGTAGTCCATTTGCCCCCGGAGCCCGCCAGACCCCTGGCTCTAGGAGGCTGCCCAGGCGGTGCTGCCAACTGCCCCCAGGTGCTAGCTAGCGGCAGTGGCAGCGGCCGGCCACGGGGGGAGCACACACACCTGCGGGTGTCCCCGGGCCGCACACACGGACTGCCCCGCGCCTCCGTGGGTTGCAAATGAGCCCTCCGGGAACCCTTGCCTGCCCTAGGGGCTTGTCGGGCGGGGCCGACGCAGGGTGGGTGAGTGGGGGGGGACTGCTGCTGGCACACACCCACTCCTGAAGCCCACTGGGGCGGTCCAAGTGCTAAGAGCTCGGAGCTCGGGCACGGGCTGTCCCAGCAGGGCCTCCCGAGGGTGGACCGATATGCTCCCGGACCAAAAGTGTTGTAAAGGCCCAGGGCACGACCCTGCTGCGACCCCCAGCACCTCCTGGGTGCCCGCCACCACCCTTGGGCCGGGATGAGGTGCCACCTTGTGCGTGGAAGCCCCGCCCAGAGGCAAGAAGCCCCCAAGGCCCGAGGGCGCGCCCGACCCTGCAGCCCTGCTGCAGCCACAGGGAACGGGATGTCTGAGAGGGCAGCCCCCACTGCCCAAGCCTCCGCTGGCAGTTCCCCGAAGGGCTGGTGGCGGCTGCGCCTCAGCAGCCAGCCTCCCTCCCACCCTCCCTGCCTCCCTCTGGTTGGGCACTGCAAGCCACACAGCCACTTGTGTCCCCTGTGTCCCTGGAGGCCGCAGCGCGTTTTGGGTTTTGGAGCGGACGGGCCCCTCTCGGCTTCCGTAGTCCATTTGCCCCCGGAGCCCGCCAGACCCCTGGCTCTAGGAGGCTGCCCAGGCGGTGCTGCCAACTGCCCCCAGGTGCTAGCTAGCGGCAGTGGCAGCGGCCGGCCACGGGGGGAGCACACACACCTGCGGGTGTCCCCGGGCCGCACACACGGACTGCCCCGCGCCTCCGTGGGTTGCAAATGAGCCCTCCGGGAACCCTTGCCTGCCCTAGGGGCTTGTCGGGCGGGGCCGACGCAGGGTGGGTGAGTGGGGGGGGACTGCTGCTGGCACACACCCACTCCTGAAGCCCACTGGGGCGGTCCAAGGGCTATGAGCTCGGAGCTCGGGCACGGGCTGTCCCAGCAGGGCCTCGCGAGGGTGGACCGATATGCTCCCGGACCAAAAGTGTTGTAAAGGCCCAGGGCACGACCCTGCTGCGACCCCCAGCACCTCCTGGGTGCCCGCCACCACCCTTGGGCCGGGATGAGGTGCCACCTTGTGCGTGGAAGCCCCGCCCAGAGGCAAGAAGCCCCCAAGGCCCGAGGGCGCGCCCGACCCTGCAGCCCTGCTGCAGCCACAGGGAACGGGATGTCTGAGAGGGCAGCCCCCACTGCCCAAGCCTCCGCTGGCAGTTCCCCGAAGGGCTGGTGGCGGCTGCGCCTCAGCAGCCAGCCTCCCTCCCACCCTCCCTGCCTCCCTCTGGTCGGGCACTGCAAGCCACACAGCCACTTGTGTCCCCTGTGTCCCTGGAGGCCGCAGCGCGTTTTGGGTTTTGGAGCGGACGGGCCCCTCTCGGCTTCCGTAGTCCATTTGCCCCCGGAGCCCGCCAGACCCCTGGCTCTAGGAGGCTGCCCAGGCGGTGCTGCCAACTGCCCCCAGGTGCTAGCTAGCGGCAGTGGCAGCGGCCGGCCACGGGGGGAGCACACACACCTGCGGGTGTCCCCGGGCCGCACACACGGACTGCCCCGCGCCTCCGTGGGTTGCAAATGAGCCCTCCGGGAACCCTTGCCTGCCCTAGGGGCTTGTCGGGCGGGGCCGACGCAGGGTGGGTGAGTGGGGGGGGACTGCTGCTGGCACACACCCACTCCTGAAGCCCACTGGTGCGGTCCAAGTGCTATGAGCTCGGAGCTCGGGCACGGGCTGTCCCAGCAGGGCCTCGCGAGGGTGGACCGATATGCTCCCGGACCAAAAGTGTTGTAAAGGCCCAGGGCACGACCCTGCTGCGACCCCCAGCACCTCCTGGGTGCCCGCCACCACCCTTGGGCCGGGATGAGGTGCCACCTTGTGCGTGGAAGCCCCGCCCAGAGGCAAGAAGCCCCCAAGGCCCGAGGGCGCGCCCGACCCTGCAGCCCTGCTGCAGCCACAGGGAACGGGATGTCTGAGAGGGCAGCCCCCACTGCCCAAGCCTCCGCTGGCAGTTCCCCGAAGGGCTGGTGGCGGCTGCGCCTCAGCAGCCAGCCTCCCTCCCACCCTCCCTGCCTCCCTCTGGTCGGGCACTGCAAGCCACACAGCCACTTGTGTCCCCTGTGTCCCTGGAGGCCGCAGCGCGTTTTGGGTTTTGGAGCGGACGGGCCCCTCTCGGCTTCCGTAGTCCATTTGCCCCCGGAGCCCGCCAGACCCCTGGCTCTAGGAGGCTGCCCAGGCGGTGCTGCCAACTGCCCCCAGGTGCTAGCTAGCGGCAGTGGCAGCGGCCGGCCACGGGGGGAGCACACACACCTGCGGGTGTCCCCGGGCCGCACACACGGACTGCCCCGCGCCTCCGTGGGTTGCAAATGAGCCCTCCGGGAACCCTTGCCTGCCCTAGGGGCTTGTCGGGCGGGGCCGACGCAGGGTGGGTGAGTGGGGGGGGACTGCTGCTGGCACACACCCACTCCTGAAGCCCACTGGGGTGGTCCAAGGGCTATGAGCTCGGAGCTCGGGCACGGGCTGTCCCAGCAGGGCCTCGCGAGGGTGGACCGATATGCTCCCGGACCAAAAGTGTTGTAAAGGCCCAGGGCACGACCCTGCTGCGACCCCCAGCACCTCCTGGGTGCCCGCCACCACCCTTGGGCCGGGATGAGGTGCCACCTTGTGCGTGGAAGCCCCGCCCAGAGGCAAGAAGCACCCAAGGCCCGAGGGCGCGCCCGACCCTGCAGCCCTGCTGCAGCCACAGGGAACGGGATGTCTGAGAGGGCAGCCCCCACTGCCCAAGCCTCCGCTGGCAGTTCCCCGAAGGGCTGGTGGCGGCTGCGCCTCAGCAGCCAGCCTCCCTCCCACCCTCCCTGCCTCCCTCTGGTCGGGCACTGCAAGCCACACAGCCACTTGTGTCCCCTGTGTCCCTGGAGGCCGCAGCGCGTTTTGGGTTTTGGAGCGGACGGGCCCCTCTCGTTTTCCGTAGTCCATTTGCCCCCGGTGCCCGCCAGACCCCTGGCTCTAGGAGGCTGCCCATGCGGTGCTGCCAACTGCCCCCAGGTGCTAGCTAGCGGCAGTGGCAGCGGCCGGCCACGGGGGGAGCACACACACCTGCGGGTGTCCCCGGGCCGCACACACGGACTGCCCCGCGCCTCCGTGGGTTGCAAATGAGCCCTCCGGGAACCCTTGCCTGCCCTAGGGGCTTGTCGGGCGGGGCCGACGCAGGGTGGGTGAGTGGGGGGGGACTGCTGCTGGCACACACCCACTCCTGAAGCCCACTGGGGCGGTCCAAGTGCTAAGAGCTCGGAGCTCGGGCACGGGCTGTCCCAGCAGGGCCTCCCGAGGGTGGACCGATATGCTCCCGGACCAAAAGTGTTGTAAAGGCCCAGGGCACGACCCTGCTGCGACCCCCAGCACCTCCTGGGTGCCCGCCACCACCCTTGGGCCGGGATGAGGTGCCACCTTGTGCGTGGAAGCCCCGCCCAGAGGCAAGAAGCCCCCAAGGCCCGAGGGCGCGCCCGACCCTGCAGCCCTGCTGCAGCCACAGGGAACGGGATGTCTGAGAGGGCAGCCCCCACTGCCCAAGCCTCTGCTGGCAGTTCCCCGAAGGGCTGGTGGCGGCTGCGCCTCAGCAGCCAGCCTCCCTCCCACCCTCCCTGCCTCCCTCTGGTCGGGCACTGCAAGCCACACAGCCACTTGTGTCCCCTGTGTCCCTGGAGGCCGCAGCGCGTTTTGGGTTTTGGAGCGGACGGGCCCCTCTCGGCTTCCGTAGTCCATTTGCCCCCGGAGCCCGCCAGACCCCTGGCTCTAGGAGGCTGCCCAGGCGGTGCTGCCAACTGCCCCCAGGTGCTAGCTAGCGGCAGTGGCAGCGGCCGGCCACGGGGGGAGCACACACACCTGCGGGTGTCCCCGGGCCGCACACACGGACTGCCCCGCGCCTCCGTGGGTTGCAAATGAGCCCTCCGGGAACCCTTGCCTGCCCTAGGGGCTTGTCGGGCGGGGCCGACGCAGGGTGGGTGAGTGGGGGGGGACTGCTGCTGGCACACACCCACTCCTGAAGCCCACTGGGGCGGTCCAAGGGCTAAGAGCTCGGAGCTCGGGCACGGGCTGTCCCAGCAGGGCCTCGCGAGGGTGGACCGATATGCTCCCGGACCAAAAGTGTTGTAAAGGCCCAGGGCACGACCCTGCTGCGACCCCCAGCACCTCCTGGGTGCCCGCCACCACCCTTGGGCCGGGATGAGGTGCCACCTTGTGCGTGGAAGCCCCGCCCAGAGGCAAGAAGCCCCCAAGGCCCGAGGGCGCGCCCGACCCTGCAGCCCTGCTGCAGCCACAGGGAACGGGATGTCTGAGAGGGCAGCCCCCACTGCCCAAGCCTCCGCTGGCAGTTCCCCGAAGGGCTGGTGGCGGCTGCGCCTCAGCAGCCAGCCTCCCTCCCACCCTCCCTGCCTCCCTCTGGTCGGGCACTGCAAGCCACACAGCCACTTGTGTCCCCTGTGTCCCTGGAGGCCGCAGCGCGTTTTGGGTTTTGGAGCGGACGGGCCCCTCTCGGCTTCCGTAGTCCATTTGCCCCCGGAGCCCGCCAGACCCCTGGCTCTAGGAGGCTGCCCAGGCGGTGCTGCCAACTGCCCCCAGGTGCTAGCTAGCGGCAGTGGCAGCGGCCGGCCACGGGGGGAGCACACACACCTGCGGGTGTCCCCGGGCCGCACACACGGACTGCCCCGCGCCTCCGTGGGTTGCAAATGAGCCCTCCGGGAACCCTTGCCTGCCCTAGGGGCTTGTCGGGCGGGGCCGACGCAGGGTGGGTGAGTGGGGGGGGACTGCTGCTGGCACACACCCACTCCTGAAGCCCACTGGTGCGGTCCAAGTGCTATGAGCTCGGAGCTCGGGCACGGGCTGTCCCAGCAGGGCCTCGCGAGGGTGGACCGATATGCTCCCGGACCAAAAGTGTTGTAAAGGCCCAGGGCACGACCCTGCTGCGACCCCCAGCACCTCCTGGGTGCCCGCCACCACCCTTGGGCCGGGATGAGGTGCCACCTTGTGCGTGGAAGCCCCGCCCAGAGGCAAGAAGCCCCCAAGGCCCGAGGGCGCGCCCGACCCTGCAGCCCTGCTGCAGCCACAGGGAACGGGATGTCTGAGAGGGCAGCCCCCACTGCCCAAGCCTCCGCTGGCAGTTCCCCGAAGGGCTGGTGGCGGCTGCGCCTCAGCAGCCAGCCTCCCTCCCACCCTCCCTGCCTCCCTCTGGTCGGGCACTGCAAGCCACACAGCCACTTGTGTCCCCTGTGTCCCTGGAGGCCGCAGCGCGTTTTGGGTTTTGGAGCGGATGGGCCCCTCTCGGCTTCCGTAGTCCATTTGCCCCCGGAGCCCGCCAGACCCCTGGCTCTAGGAGGCTGCCCAGGCGGTGCTGCCAACTGCCCCCAGGTGCTAGCTAGCGGCAGTGGCAGCGGCCGGCCACGGGGGGAGCACACACACCTGCGGGTGTCCCCGGGCCGCACACACGGACTGCCCCGCGCCTCCGTGGGTTGCAAATGAGCCCTCCGGGAACCCTTGCCTGCCCTAGGGGCTTGTCGGGCGGGGCCGACGCAGGGTGGGTGAGTGGGGGGGGACTGCTGCTGGCACACACCCACTCCTGAAGCCCACTGGGGTGGTCCAAGGGCTATGAGCTCGGAGCTCGGGCACGGGCTGTCCCAGCAGGGCCTCGCGAGGGTGGACCGATATGCTCCCGGACCAAAAGTGTTGTAAAGGCCCAGGGCACGACCCTGCTGCGACCCCCAGCACCTCCTGGGTGCCCGCCACCACCCTTGGGCCGGGATGAGGTGCCACCTTGTGCGTGGAAGCCCCGCCCAGAGGCAAGAAGCACCCAAGGCCCGAGGGCGCGCCCGACCCTGCAGCCCTGCTGCAGCCACAGGGAACGGGATGTCTGAGAGGGCAGCCCCCACTGCCCAAGCCTCCGCTGGCAGTTCCCCGAAGGGCTGGTGGCGGCTGCGCCTCAGCAGCCAGCCTCCCTCCCACCCTCCCTGCCTCCCTCTGGTCGGGCACTGCAAGCCACACAGCCACTTGTGTCCCCTGTGTCCCTGGAGGCCGCAGCGCGTTTTGGGTTTTGGAGCGGACGGGCCCCTCTCGGCTTCCGTAGTCCATTTGCCCCCGGAGCCCGCCAGACCCCTGGCTCTAGGAGGCTGCCCAGGCGGTGCTGCCAACTGCCCCCAGGTGCTAGCTAGCGGCAGTGGCAGCGGCCGGCCACGGGGGGAGCACACACACCTGCGGGTGTCCCCGGGCCGCACACACGGACTGCCCCGCGCCTCCGTGGGTTGCAAATGAGCCCTCCGGGAACCCTTGCCTGCCCTAGGGGCTTGTCGGGCGGGGCCGACGCAGGGTGGGTGAGTGGGGGGGGACTGCTGCTGGCACACACCCACTCCTGAAGCCCACTGGGGCGGTCCAAGGGCTATGAGCTCGGAGCTCGGGCACGGGCTGTCCCAGCAGGGCCTCCCGAGGGTGGACCGATATGCTCCCGGACCAAAAGTGTTGTAAAGGCCCAGGGCACGACCCTGCTGCGACCCCCAGCACCTCCTGGGTGCCCGCCACCACCCTTGGGCCGGGATGAGGTGCCACCTTGTGCGTGGAAGCCCCGCCCAGAGGCAAGAAGCCCCCAAGGCCCGAGGGCGCGCCCGACCCTGCAGCCCTGCTGCAGCCACAGGGAACGGGATGTCTGAGAGGGCAGCCCCCACTGCCCAAGCCTCCGCTGGCAGTTCCCCGAAGGGCTGGTGGCGGCTGCGCCTCAGCAGCCAGCCTCCCTCCCACCCTCCCTGCCTCCCTCTGGTCGGGCACTGCAAGCCACACAGCCACTTGTGTCCCCTGTGTCCCTGGAGGCCGCAGCGCGTTTTGGGTTTTGGAGCGGACGGGCCACTCTCGGCTTCCGTAGTCCATTTGCCCCCGGAGCCCGCCAGACCCCTGGCTCTAGGAGGCTGCCCAGGCGGTGCTGCCAACTGCCCCCAGGTGCTAGCTAGCGGCAGTGGCAGCGGCCGGCCACGGGGGGAGCACACACACCTGCGGGTGTCCCCGGCCGCACACACGGACTGCCCCGCGCCTCCGTGGGTTGCAAATGAGCCCTCCGGGAACCCTTGCCTGCCCTAGGGGCTTGTCGGGCGGGGCCGACGCAGGGTGGGTGAGTGGGGGGGGACTGCTGCTGGCACACACCCACTCCTGAAGCCCACTGGAGTGGTCCAAGGGCTATGAGCTCGGAGCTCGGGCACGGGCTGTCCCAGCAGGGCCTCCCGAGGGTGGACCCATATGCTCCCGGACCAAAAGTGTTGTAAAGGCCCAGGGCACGACCCTGCTGCGACCCCCAGCACCTCCTGGGTGCCCGCCACCACCCTTGGGCCGGGATGAGGTGCCACCTTGTGCGTGGAAGCCCCGCCCAGAGGCAAGAAGCCCCCAAGGCCCGAGGGCGCGCCCGACCCTGCAGCCCTGCTGCAGCCACAGGGAACGGGATGTCTGAGAGGGCAGCCCCCACTGCCCAAGCCTCCGCTGGCAGTTCCCCGAAGGGCTGGTGGCGGCTGCGCCTCAGCAGCCAGCCTCCCTCCCACCCTCCCTGCCTCCCTCTGGTCGGGCACTGCAAGCCACACAGCCACTTGTGTCCCCTGTGTCCCTGGAGGCCGCAGCGCGTTTTGGGTTTTGGAGCGGACGGGCCCCTCTCGGCTTCCGTAGTCCATTTGCCCCCGGAGCCCGCCAGACCCCTGGCTCTAGGAGGCTGCCCAGGCGGTGCTGCCAACTGCCCCCAGGTGCTAGCTAGCGGCAGTGGCAGCGGCCGGCCACGGGGGGAGCACACACACCTGCGGGTGTCCCCGGGCCGCACACACGGACTGCCCCGCGCCTCCGTGGGTTGCAAATGAGCCCTCCGGGAACCCTTGCCTGCCCTAGGGGCTTGTCGGGCGGGGCCGACGCAGGGTGGGTGAGTGGGGGGGGGACTGCTGCTGGCACACACCCACTCCTGAAGCCCACTGGGGCGGTCCAAGGGCTATGAGCTCGGAGCTCGGGCACGGGCTGTCCCAGCAGGGCCTCCCGAGGGTGGACCGATATGCTCCCGGACCAAAAGTGTTGTAAAGGCCCAGGGCACGACCCTGCTGCGACCCCCAGCACCTCCTGGGTGCCCGCCACCACCCTTGGGCCGGGATGAGGTGCCACCTTGTGCGTGGAAGCCCCGCCCAGAGGCAAGAAGCCCCCAAGGCCCGAGGGCGCGCCCGACCCTGCAGCCCTGCTGCAGCCACAGGGAACGGGATGTCTGAGAGGGCAGCCCCCACTGCCCAAGCCTCCGCTGGCAGTTCCCCGAAGGGCTGGTGGCGGCTGCGCCTCAGCAGCCAGCCTCCCTCCCACCCTCCCTGCCTCCCTCTGGTCGGGCACTGCAAGCCACACAGCCACTTGTGTCCCCTGTGTCCCTGGAGGCCGCAGCGCGTTTTGGGTTTTGGAGCGGACGGGCCCCTCTCGGCTTCCGTAGTCCATTTGCCCCCGGAGCCCGCCAGACCCCTGGCTCTAGGAGGCTGCCCAGGCGGTGCTGCCAACTGCCCCCAGGTGCTAGCTAGCGGCAGTGGCAGCGGCCGGCCACGGGGGGAGCACACACACCTGCGGGTGTCCCCGGCCGCACACACGGACTGCCCCGCGCCTCCGTGGGTTGCAAATGAGCCCTCCGGGAACCCTTGCCTGCCCTAGGGGCTTGTCGGGCGGGGCCGACGCAGGGTGGGTGAGTGGGGGGGGACTGCTGCTGGCACACACCCACTCCTGAAGCCCACTGGAGTGGTCCAAGGGCTATGAGCTCGGAGCTCGGGCACGGGCTGTCCCAGCAGGGCCTCCCGAGGGTGGACCCATATGCTCCCGGACCAAAAGTGTTGTAAAGGCCCAGGGCACGACCCTGCTGCGACCCCCAGCACCTCCTGGGTGCCCGCCACCACCCTTGGGCCGGGATGAGGTGCCACCTTGTGCGTGGAAGCCCCGCCCAGAGGCAAGAAGCCCCCAAGGCCCGAGGGCGCGCCCGACCCTGCAGCCCTGCTGCAGCCACAGGGAACGGGATGTCTGAGAGGGCAGCCCCCACTGCCCAAGCCTCCGCTGGCAGTTCCCCGAAGGGCTGGTGGCGGCTGCGCCTCAGCAGCCAGCCTCCCTCCCACCCTCCCTGCCTCCCTCTGGTCGGGCACTGCAAGCCACACAGCCACTTGTGTCCCCTGTGTCCCTGGAGGCCGCAGCGCGTTTTGGGTTTTGGAGCGGATGGGCCCCTCTCGGCTTCCGTAGTCCATTTGCCCCCGGAGCCCGCCAGACCCCTGGCTCTAGGAGGCTGCCCAGGCGGTGCTGCCAACTGCCCCCAGGTGCTAGCTAGCGGCAGTGGCAGCGGCCGGCCACGGGGGGAGCACACACACCTGCGGGTGTCCCCGGGCCGCACACACGGACTGCCCCGCGCCTCCGTGGGTTGCAAATGAGCCCTCCGGGAACCCTTGCCTGCCCTAGGGGCTTGTCGGGCGGGGCCGACGCAGGGTGGGTGAGTGGGGGGGGACTGCTGCTGGCACACACCCACTCCTGAAGCCCACTGGGGTGGTCCAAGGGCTATGAGCTCGGAGCTCGGGCACGGGCTGTCCCAGCAGGGCCTCGCGAGGGTGGACCGATATGCTCCCGGACCAAAAGTGTTGTAAAGGCCCAGGGCACGACCCTGCTGCGACCCCCAGCACCTCCTGGGTGCCCGCCACCACCCTTGGGCCGGGATGAGGTGCCACCTTGTGCGTGGAAGCCCCGCCCAGAGGCAAGAAGCACCCAAGGCCCGAGGGCGCGCCCGACCCTGCAGCCCTGCTGCAGCCACAGGGAACGGGATGTCTGAGAGGGCAGCCCCCACTGCCCAAGCCTCCGCTGGCAGTTCCCCGAAGGGCTGGTGGCGGCTGCGCCTCAGCAGCCAGCCTCCCTCCCACCCTCCCTGCCTCCCTCTGGTCGGGCACTGCAAGCCACACAGCCACTTGTGTCCCCTGTGTCCCTGGAGGCCGCAGCGCGTTTTGGGTTTTGGAGCGGACGGGCCCCTCTCGGCTTCCGTAGTCCATTTGCCCCCGGAGCCCGCCAGACCCCTGGCTCTAGGAGGCTGCCCAGGCGGTGCTGCCAACTGCCCCCAGGTGCTAGCTAGCGGCAGTGGCAGCGGCCGGCCACGGGGGGAGCACACACACCTGCGGGTGTCCCCGGGCCGCACACACGGACTGCCCCGCGCCTCCGTGGGTTGCAAATGAGCCCTCCGGGAACCCTTGCCTGCCCTAGGGGCTTGTCGGGCGGGGCCGACGCAGGGTGGGTGAGTGGGGGGGGACTGCTGCTGGCACACACCCACTCCTGAAGCCCACTGGGGCGGTCCAAGGGCTATGAGCTCGGAGCTCGGGCACGGGCTGTCCCAGCAGGGCCTCCCGAGGGTGGACCGATATGCTCCCGGACCAAAAGTGTTGTAAAGGCCCAGGGCACGACCCTGCTGCGACCCCCAGCACCTCCTGGGTGCCCGCCACCACCCTTGGGCCGGGATGAGGTGCCACCTTGTGCGTGGAAGCCCCGCCCAGAGGCAAGAAGCCCCCAAGGCCCGAGGGCGCGCCCGACCCTGCAGCCCTGCTGCAGCCACAGGGAACGGGATGTCTGAGAGGGCAGCCCCCACTGCCCAAGCCTCCGCTGGCAGTTCCCCGAAGGGCTGGTGGCGGCTGCGCCTCAGCAGCCAGCCTCCCTCCCACCCTCCCTGCCTCCCTCTGGTCGGGCACTGCAAGCCACACAGCCACTTGTGTCCCCTGTGTCCCTGGAGGCCGCAGCGCGTTTTGGGTTTTGGAGCGGACGGGCCCCTCTCGGCTTCCGTAGTCCATTTGCCCCCGGAGCCCGCCAGACCCCTGGCTCTAGGAGGCTGCCCAGGCGGTGCTGCCAACTGCCCCCAGGTGCTAGCTAGCGGCAGTGGCAGCGGCCGGCCACGGGGGGAGCACACACACCTGCGGGTGTCCCCGGCCGCACACACGGACTGCCCCGCGCCTCCGTGGGTTGCAAATGAGCCCTCCGGGAACCCTTGCCTGCCCTAGGGGCTTGTCGGGCGGGGCCGACGCAGGGTGGGTGAGTGGGGGGGGACTGCTGCTGGCACACACCCACTCCTGAAGCCCACTGGAGTGGTCCAAGGGCTATGAGCTCGGAGCTCGGGCACGGGCTGTCCCAGCAGGGCCTCCCGAGGGTGGACCCATATGCTCCCGGACCAAAAGTGTTGTAAAGGCCCAGGGCACGACCCTGCTGCGACCCCCAGCACCTCCTGGGTGCCCGCCACCACCCTTGGGCCGGGATGAGGTGCCACCTTGTGCGTGGAAGCCCCGCCCAGAGGCAAGAAGCCCCCAAGGCCCGAGGGCGCGCCCGACCCTGCAGCCCTGCTGCAGCCACAGGGAACGGGATGTCTGAGAGGGCAGCCCCCACTGCCCAAGCCTCCGCTGGCAGTTCCCCGAAGGGCTGGTGGCGGCTGCGCCTCAGCAGCCAGCCTCCCTCCCACCCTCCCTGCCTCCCTCTGGTCGGGCACTGCAAGCCACACAGCCACTTGTGTCCCCTGTGTCCCTGGAGGCCGCAGCGCGTTTTGGGTTTTGGAGCGGACGGGCCCCTCTCGGCTTCCGTAGTCCATTTGCCCCCGGAGCCCGCCAGACCCCTGGCTCTAGGAGGCTGCCCAGGCGGTGCTGCCAACTGCCCCCAGGTGCTAGCTAGCGGCAGTGGCAGCGGCCGGCCACGGGGGGAGCACACACACCTGCGGGTGTCCCCGGGCCGCACACACGGACTGCCCCGCGCCTCCGTGGGTTGCAAATGAGCCCTCCGGGATCCCTTGCCTGCCCTAGGGGCTTGTCGGGCGGGGCCGACGCAGGGTGGTTGAGTGGGGGGGGACTGCTGCTGGCACACACCCACTCCTGAAGCCCACTGGGGCGGTCCAAGGGCTATGAGCTCGGAGCTCGGGCACGGGCTGTCCCAGCAGGGCCTCGCGAGGGTGGACCGATATGCTCCCGGACCAAAAGTGTTGTAAAGGCCCAGGGCACGACCCTGCTGCGACCCCCAGCACCTCCTGGGTGCCCGCCACCACCCTTGGGCCGGGATGAGGTGCCACCTTGTGCGTGGAAGCCCCGCCCAGAGGCAAGAAGCCCCCAAGGCCCGAGGGCGCGCCCGACCCTGCAGCCCTGCTGCAGCCACAGGGAACGGGATGTCTGAGAGGGCAGCCCCCACTGCCCAAGCCTCCGCTGGCAGTTCCCCGAAGGGCTGGTGGCGGCTGCGCCTCAGCAGCCAGCCTCCCTCCCACCCTCCCTGCCTCCCTCTGGTCGGGCACTGCAAGCCACACAGCCACTTGTGTCCCCTGTGTCCCTGGAGGCCGCAGCGCGTTTTGGGTTTTGGAGCGGACGGGCCCCTCTCGGCTTCCGTAGTCCATTTGCCCCCGGAGCCCGCCAGACCCCTGGCTCTAGGAGGCTGCCCAGGCGGTGCTGCCAACTGCCCCCAGGTGCTAGCTAGCGGCAGTGGCAGCGGCCGGCCACGGGGGGAGCACACACACCTGCGGGTGTCCCCGGGCCGCACACACGGACTGCCCCGCGCCTCCGTGGGTTGCAAATGAGCCCTCCGGGAACCCTTGCCTGCCCTAGGGGCTTGTCGGGCGGGGCCGACGCAGGGTGGGTGAGTGGGGGGGGACTGCTGCTGGCACACACCCACTCCTGAAGCCCACTGTGGTGGTCCAAGGGCTATGAGCTCGGAGCTCGGGCACGGGCTGTCCCAGCAGGGCCTCGCGAGGGTGGACCGATATGCTCCCGGACCAAAAGTGTTGTAAAGGCCCAGGGCACGACCCTGCTGCGACCCCCAGCACCTCCTGGGTGCCCGCCACCACCCTTGGGCCGGGATGAGGTGCCACCTTGTGCGTGGAAGCCCCGCCCAGAGGCAAGAAGCACCCAAGGCCCGAGGGCGCGCCCGACCCTGCAGCCCTGCTGCAGCCACAGGGAACGGGATGTCTGAGAGGGCAGCCCCCACTGCCCAAGCCTCCGCTGGCAGTTCCCCGAAGGGCTGGTGGCGGCTGCGCCTCAGCAGCCAGCCTCCCTCCCACCCTCCCTGCCTCCCTCTGGTCGGGCACTGCAAGCCACACAGCCACTTGTGTCCCCTGTGTCCCTGGAGGCCGCAGCGCGTTTTGGGTTTTGGAGCGGACGGGCCCCTCTCGGCTTCCGTAGTCCATTTGCCCCCGGAGCCCGCCAGACCCCTGGCTCTAGGAGGCTGCCCAGGCGGTGCTGCCAACTGCCCCCAGGTGCTAGCTAGCGGCAGTGGCAGCGGCCGGCCACGGGGGGAGCACACACACCTGCGGGTGTCCCCGGGCCGCACACACGGACTGCCCCGCGCCTCCGTGGGTTGCAAATGAGCCCTCCGGGAACCCTTGCCTGCCCTAGGGGCTTGTCGGGCGGGGCCGACGCAGGGTGGGTGAGTGGGGGGGGACTGCTGCTGGCACACACCCACTCCTGAAGCCCACTGGGGCGGTCCAAGGGCTATGAGCTCGGAGCTCGGGCACGGGCTGTCCCAGCAGGGCCTCGCGAGGGTGGACCGATATGCTCCCGGACCAAAAGTGTTGTAAAGGCCCAGGGCACGACCCTGCTGCGACCCCCAGCACCTCCTGGGTGCCCGCCACCACCCTTGGGCCGGGATGAGGTGCCACCTTGTGCGTGGAAGCCCCGCCCAGAGGCAAGAAGCCCCCAAGGCCCGAGGGCGCGCCCGACCCTGCAGCCCTGCTGCAGCCACAGGGAACGGGATGTCTGAGAGGGCAGCCCCCACTGCCCAAGCCTCCGCTGGCAGTTCCCCGAAGGGCTGGTGGCGGCTGCGCCTCAGCAGCCAGCCTCCCTCCCACCCTCCCTGCCTCCCTCTGGTCGGGCACTGCAAGCCACACAGCCACTTGTGTCCCCTGTGTCCCTGGAGGCCGCAGCGCGTTTTGGGTTTTGGAGCGGACGGGCCCCTCTCGGCTTCCGTAGTCCATTTGCCCCCGGAGCCCGCCAGACCCCTGGCTCTAGGAGGCTGCCCAGGCGGTGCTGCCAACTGCCCCCAGGTGCTAGCTAGCGGCAGTGGCAGCGGCCGGCCACGGGGGGAGCACACACACCTGCGGGTGTCCCCGGCCGCACACACGGACTGCCCCGCGCCTCCGTGGGTTGCAAATGAGCCCTCCGGGAACCCTTGCCTGCCCTAGGGGCTTGTCGGGCGGGGCCGACGCAGGGTGGGTGAGTGGGGGGGGACTGCTGCTGGCACACACCCACTCCTGAAGCCCACTGGAGTGGTCCAAGGGCTATGAGCTCGGAGCTCGGGCACGGGCTGTCCCAGCAGGGCCTCCCGAGGGTGGACCCATATGCTCCCGGACCAAAAGTGTTGTAAAGGCCCAGGGCACGACCCTGCTGCGACCCCCAGCACCTCCTGGGTGCCCGCCACCACCCTTGGGCCGGGATGAGGTGCCACCTTGTGCGTGGAAGCCCCGCCCAGAGGCAAGAAGCCCCCAAGGCCCGAGGGCGCGCCCGACCCTGCAGCCCTGCTGCAGCCACAGGGAACGGGATGTCTGAGAGGGCAGCCCCCACTGCCCAAGCCTCCGCTGGCAGTTCCCCGAAGGGCTGGTGGCGGCTGCGCCTCAGCAGCCAGCCTCCCTCCCACCCTCCCTGCCTCCCTCTGGTCGGGCACTGCAAGCCACACAGCCACTTGTGTCCCCTGTGTCCCTGGAGGCCGCAGCGCGTTTTGGGTTTTGGAGCGGACGGGCCCCTCTCGGCTTCCGTAGTCCATTTGCCCCCGGAGCCCGCCAGACCCCTGGCTCTAGGAGGCTGCCCAGGCGGTGCTGCCAACTGCCCCCAGGTGCTAGCTAGCGGCAGTGGCAGCGGCCGGCCACGGGGGTAGCACACACACCTGCGGGTGTCCCCGGGCCGCACACACGGACTGCCCCGCGCCTCCGTGGGTTGCAAATGAGCCCTCCGGGATCCCTTGCCTGCCCTAGGGGCTTGTCGGGCGGGGCCGACGCAGGGTGGGTGAGTGGGGGGGGACTGCTGCTGGCACACACCCACTCCTGAAGCCCACTGGGGCGGTCCAAGGGCTATGAGCTCGGAGCTCGGGCACGGGCTGTCCCAGCAGGGCCTCGCGAGGGTGGACCGATATGCTCCCGGACCAAAAGTGTTGTAAAGGCCCAGGGCACGACCCTGCTGCGACCCCCAGCACCTCCTGGGTGCCCGCCACCACCCTTGGGCCGGGATGAGGTGCCACCTTGTGCGTGGAAGCCCCGCCCAGAGGCAAGAAGCCCCCAAGGCCCGAGGGCGCGCCCGACCCTGCAGCCCTGCTGCAGCCACAGGGAACGGGATGTCTGAGAGGGCAGCCCCCACTGCCCAAGCCTCCGCTGGCAGTTCCCCGAAGGGCTGGTGGCGGCTGCGCCTCAGCAGCCAGCCTCCCTCCCACCCTCCCTGCCTCCCTCTGGTCGGGCACTGCAAGCCACACAGCCACTTGTGTCCCCTGTGTCCCTGGAGGCCGCAGCGCGTTTTGGGTTTTGGAGCGGACGGGCCCCTCTCGGCTTCCGTAGTCCATTTGCCCCCGGAGCCCGCCAGACCCCTGGCTCTAGGAGGCTGCCCAGGCGGTGCTGCCAACTGCCCCCAGGTGCTAGCTAGCGGCAGTGGCAGCGGCCGGCCACGGGGGGAGCACACACACCTGCGGGTGTCCCCGGGCCGCACACACGGACTGCCCCGCGCCTCCGTGGGTTGCAAATGAGCCCTCCGGGAACCCTTGCCTGCCCTAGGGGCTTGTCGGGCGGGGCCGACGCAGGGTGGGTGAGTGGGGGGGGACTGCTGCTGGCACACACCCACTCCTGAAGCCCACTGGAGTGGTCCAAGGGCTATGAGCTCGGAGCTCGGGCACGGGCTGTCCCAGCAGGGCCTCGCGAGGGTGGACCGATATGCTCCCGGACCAAAAGTGTTGTAAAGGCCCAGGGCACGACTCTCCTGCGACCCCCAGCACCTCCTGGGTGCCCGCCACCACCCTTGGGCCGGGATGAGGTGCCACCTTGTGCGTGGAAGCCCCGCCCAGAGGCAAGAAGCCCCCAAGGCCCGAGGGCGCGCCCGACCCTGCAGCCCTGCTGCAGCCACAGGGAACGGGATGTCTGAGAGGGCAGCCCCCACTGCCCAAGCCTCCGCTGGCAGTTCCCCGAAGGGCTGGTGGCGGCTGCGCCTCAGCAGCCAGCCTCCCTCCCACCCTCCCTGCCTCCCTCTGGTCGGGCACTGCAAGCCACACAGCCACTTGTGTCCCCTGTGTCCCTGGAGGCCGCAGCGCGTTTTGGGTTTTGGAGCGGACGGGCCCCTCTCGGCTTCCGTAGTCCATTTGCCCCCGGAGCCCGCCAGACCCCTGGCTCTAGGAGGCTGCCCAGGCGGTGCTGCCAACTGCCCCCAGGTGCTAGCTAGCGGCAGTGGCAGCGGCCGGCCACGGGGGGAGCACACACACCTGCGGGTGTCCCCGGGCCGCACACACGGACTGCCCCGCGCCTCCGTGGGTTGCAAATGAGCCCTCCGGGAACCCTTGCCTGCCCTAGGGGCTTGTCGGGCGGGGCCGACACAGGGTGGGTGAGTGGGGGGGGAACTGCTGCTGGCACACACCCACTCCTGAAGCCCACTGGGGCGGTCCAAGGGCTATGAGCTCGGAGCTCGGGCACGGGCTGTCCCAGCAGGGCCTCGCGAGGGTGGACCGATATGCTCCCGGACCAAAAGTGTTGTAAAGGCCCAGGGCACGACCCTGCTGCGACCCCCAGCACCTCCTGGGTGCCCGCCACCACCCTTGGGCCGGGATGAGGTGCCACCTTGTGCGTGGAAGCCCCGCCCAGAGGCAAGAAGAACCCAAGGCCCGAGGGCGCGCCCGACCCTGCAGCCCTGCTGCAGCCACAGGGAACGGGATGTCTGAGAGGGCAGCCCCCACTGCCCAAGCCTCCGCTGGCAGTTCCCCGAAGGGCTGGTGGCGGCTGCGCCTCAGCAGCCAGCCTCCCTCCCACCCTCCCTGCCTCCCTCTGGTCGGGCACTGCAAGCCACACAGCCACTTGTGTCCCCTGTGTCCCTGGAGGCCGCAGCGCGTTTTGGGTTTTGGAGCGGACGGGCCCCTCTCGGCTTCCGTAGTCCATTCGCCCCCGGAGCCCGCCAGACCCCTGGCTCTAGGAGGCTGCCCAGGCGGTGCTGCCAACTGCCCCCAGGTGCTAGCTAGCGGCAGTGGCAGCGGCCGGCCACGGGGGGAGCACACACACCTGCGGGTGTCCCCGGGCCGCACACACGGACTGCCCCGCGCCTCCGTGGGTTGCAAATGAGCCCTCCGGGAACCCTTGCCTGCCCTAGGGGCTTGTCGGGCGGGGCCGACGCAGGGTGGTGAGTGGGGGGGACTGCTGCTGGCACACACCCACTCCTGAAGCCCACTGGGGCGGTCCAAGGGCTATGAGCTCGGAGCTCGGGCACGGGCTGTCCCAGCAGGGCCTCGCGAGGGTGGACCGATATGCTCCCGGACCAAAAGTGTTGTAAAGGCCCAGGGCACGACTCTCCTGCGACCCCCAGCACCTCCTGGGTGCCCGCCACCACCCTTGGGCCGGGATGAGGTGCCACCTTGTGCGTGGAAGCCCCGCCCAGAGGCAAGAAGCACCCAAGGCCCGAGGGCGCGCCCGACCTGCAGCCCTGCTGCAGCCACAGGGAACGGGATGTCTGAGAGGGCAGCCCCCACTGCCCAAGCCTCCGCTGGCAGTTCCCCGAAGGGCTGGTGGCGGCTGCGCCTCAGCAGCCAGCCTCCCTCCCACCCTCCCTGCCTCCCTCTGGTCGGGCACTGCAAGCCACACAGCCACTTGTGTCCCCTGTGTCCCTGGAGGCCGCAGCGCATTTTGGGTTTTGGAGCGGACGGGCCCCTCTCGGCTTCCGTAGTCCATTTGCCCCGGGAGCCCGCCAGACCCCTGGCTCTAGGAGGCTGCCCAGGCGGTGCTGCCAACTGCCCCAGGTGCTGGCTAGAGGCAGAGGCCGGCCACGGGGGGAGCACACACACCTGCGGTTGTCCCCGGGCCGCACACCCGGACTGCCCCGGGCCTCCGCGGGTTGCAAATGAGCCCTCTGGGAACCCTTGCCTGCCCTAGGGGCTTGTCAGGCGCGGCCGACGCACAGGGACCGACCCTGCTGCGACCCCCAGCACCTCCTGGGTGCCCGCCACCACCCTTGGGCCGGGATGAGGTGCCACCTTGTGCGTGGAAGCCCCGCCCAGAGGCAAGAAGCACCCAAGGCCCGAGGGCGCGCCCGACCCTGCAGCCCTGCTGCAGCCACAGGGAACGGGATGTCTGAGAGGGCAGCCCCCACTGCCCAAGCCTCCGCTGGCAGTTCCCCGAAGGGCTGGTGGCGGCTGCGCCTCAGCAGCCAGCCTCCCTCCCACCCTCCCTGCCTCCCTCTGGTCGGGCACTGCAAGCCACACAGCCACTTGTGTCCCCTGTGTCCCTGGAGGCCGCAGCGCGTTTTGGGTTTTGGAGCGGACGGGCCCCTCTCGGCTTCCGTAGTCCATTTGCCCCCGGAGCCCGCCAGACCCCTGGCTCTAGGAGGCTGCCCAGGCGGTGCTGCCAACTGCCCCCAGGTGCTAGCTAGCGGCAGTGGCAGCGGCCGGCCACGGGGGGAGCACACACACCTGCGGGTGTCCCCGGGCCGCACACACGGACTGCCCCGCGCCTCCGTGGGTTGCAAATGAGCCCTCCGGGAACCCTTGCCTGCCCTAGGGGCTTGTCGGGCGGGGCCGACGCAGGGTGGGTGAGTGGGGGGGGACTGCTGCTGGCACACACCCACTCCTGAAGCCCACTGGGGCGGTCCAAGGGCTATGAGCTCGGAGCTCGGGCACGGGCTGTCCCAGCAGGGCCTCCCGAGGGTGGACTGATATGCTCCTGGACCAAAAGTGTTGTAAAGGCCCAGGGCACGACCCTGCTGCGACCCCCAGCACCTCCTGGGTGCCCGCCACCACCCTTGGGCCGGGATGAGGTGCCACCTTGTGCGTGGAAGCCCCGCCCAGAGGCAAGAAGCCCCCAAGGCCCGAGGGCGCGCCCGACCCTGCAGCCCTGCTGCAGCCACAGGGAACGGGATGTCTGAGAGGGCAGCCCCCACTGCCCAAGCCTCCGCTGGCAGTTCCCCGAAGGGCTGGTGGCGGCTGCGCCTCAGCAGCCAGCCTCCCTCCCACCCTCCCTGCCTCCCTCTGGTCGGGCACTGCAAGCCACACAGCCACTTGTGTCCCCTGTGTCCCTGGAGGCCGCAGCGCGTTTTGGGTTTTGGAGCGGACGGGCCCCTCTCGGCTTCCGTAGTCCATTTGCCCCCGGAGCCCGCCAGACCCCTGGCTCTAGGAGGCTGCCCAGGCGGTGCTGCCAACTGCCCCCAGGTGCTAGCTAGCGGCAGTGGCAGCGGCCGGCCACGGGGGGAGCACACACACCTGCGGGTGTCCCCGGGCCGCACACACGGACTGCCCCGCGCCTCCGTGGGTTGCAAATGAGCCCTCCGGGAACCCTTGCCTGCCCTAGGGGCTTGTCGGGCGGGGCCGACGCAGGGTGGGTGAGTGGGGGGGGACTGCTGCTGGCACACACCCACTCCTGAAGCCCACTGGGGCGGTCCAAGGGCTATGAGCTCGGAGCTCGGGCACGGGCTGTCCCAGCAGGGCCTCGCGAGGGTGGACCGATATGCTCCCGGACCAAAAGTGTTGTAAAGGCCCAGGGCACGACCCTGCTGCGACCCCCAGCACCTCCTGGGTGCCCGCCACCACCCTTGGGCCGGGATGAGGTGCCACCTTGTGCGTGGAAGCCCCGCCCAGAGGCAAGAAGCCCCCAAGGCCCGAGGGCGCGCCCGACCCTGCAGCCCTGCTGCAGCCACAGGGAACGGGATGTCTGAGAGGGCAGCCCCCACTGCCCAAGCCTCCGCTGGCAGTTCCCCGAAGGGCTGGTGGCGGCTGCGCCTCAGCAGCCAGCCTCCCTCCCACCCTCCCTGCCTCCCTCTGGTCGGGCACTGCAAGCCACACAGCCACTTGTGTCCCTGTGTCCCTGGAGGCCGCAGCGTGTTTTGGGTTTTGGAGCGGACGGGCCCCTCTCGGCTTCCGTAGTCCATTTGCCCCCGGAGCCCGCCAGACCCCTGGCTCTAGGAGGCTGCCCAGGCGGTGCTGCCAACTGCCCCCAGGTGCTAGCTAGCGGCAGTGGCAGCGGCCGGCCACGGGGGGAGCACACACACCTGCGGGTGTCCCCGGGCCGCACACACGGACTGCCCCGCGCCTCCGTGGGTTGCAAATGAGCCCACCGGGAACCCTTGCCTGCCCTAGGGGCTTGTCGGGCGGGGCCGACACAGGGTGGGTGAGTGGGGGGGGAACTGCTGCTGGCACACACCCACTCCTGAAGCCCACTGGGGCGGTCCAAGGGCTATGAGCTCGGAGCTCGGGCACGGGCTGTCCCAGCAGGGCCTCGCGAGGGTGGACCGATATGCTCCCGGACCAAAAGTGTTGTAAAGGCCCAGGGCACGACCCTGCTGCGACCGCCAGCACCTCCTGGGTGCCCGCCACCACCCTTGGGCCGGGATGAGGTGCCACCTTGTGCGTGGAAGCCCCGCCCAGAGGCAAGAAGAACCCAAGGCCCGAGGGCGCGCCCGACCCTGCAGCCCTGCTGCAGCCACAGGGAACGGGATGTCTGAGAGGGCAGCCCCCACTGCCCAAGCCTCCGCTGGCAGTTCCCCGAAGGGCTGGTGGCGGCTGCGCCTCAGCAGCCAGCCTCCCTCCCACCCTCCCTGCCTCCCTCTGGTCGGGCACTGCAAGCCACACAGCCACTTGTGTCCCCTGTGTCCCTGGAGGCCGCAGCGCGTTTTGGGTTTTGGAGCGGACGGGCCCCTCTCGGCTTCCGTAGTCCATTCGCCCCCGGAGCCCGCCAGACCCCTGGCTCTAGGAGGCTGCCCAGGCGGTGCTGCCAACTGCCCCCAGGTGCTAGCTAGCGGCAGTGGCAGCGGCCGGCCACGGGGGGAGCACACACACCTGCGGGTGTCCCCGGGCCGCACACACGGACTGCCCCGCGCCTCCGTGGGTTGCAAATGAGCCCTCCGGGAACCCTTGCCTGCCCTAGGGGCTTGTCGGGCGGGGCCGACGCAGGGTGGGTGAGTGGGGGGGGACTGCTGCTGGCACACACCCACTCCTGAAGCCCACTGGGGCGGTCCAAGAGCTATGAGCTCGGAGCTCGGGCACGGGCTGTCCCAGCAGGGCCTCGCGAGGGTGGACCGATATGCTCCCGGACCAAAAGTGTTGTAAAGGCCCAGGGCACGACTCTCCTGCGACCCCCAGCACCTCCTGGGTGCCCGCCACCACCCTTGGGCCGGGATGAGGTGCCACCTTGTGCGTGGAAGCCCCGCCCAGAGGCAAGAAGCACCCAAGGCCCGAGGGCGCGCCCGACCCTGCAGCCCTGCTGCAGCCACAGGGAACGGGATGTCTGAGAGGGCAGCCCCCACTGCCCAAGCCTCCGCTGGCAGTTCCCCGAAGGGCTGGTGGCGGCTGCGCCTCAGCAGCCAGCCTCCCTCCCACCCTCCCTGCCTCCCTCTGGTCGGGCACTGCAAGCCACACAGCCACTTGTGTCCCCTGTGTCCCTGGAGGCCGCAGCGCATTTTGGGTTTTGGAGCGGACGGGCCCCTCTCGGCTTCCGTAGTCCATTTGCCCCGGGAGCCTGCCAGACCCCTGGCTCTAGGAGGCTGCCCAGGCGGTGCTGCCAACTGCCCCCAGGTGCTGGCTAGAGGCAGAGGCCGGCCACGGGGGGAGCACACACACCTGCGGTTGTCCCCGGGCCGCACACCCGGACTGCCCCGGGCCTCCGCGGGTTGCAAATGAGCCCTCTGGGAACCCTTGCCTGCCCTAGGGGCTTGTCAGGCGCGGCCGACGCACAGGGACCGACCCTGCTGCGACCCCCAGCACCTCCTGGGTGCCCGCCACCACCCTTGGGCCGGGATGAGGTGCCACCTTGTGCGTGGAAGCCCCGCCCAGAGGCAAGAAGCACCCAAGGCCCGAGGGCGCGCCCGACCCTGCAGCCCTGCTGCAGCCACAGGGAACGGGATGTCTGAGAGGGCAGCCCCCACTGCCCAAGCCTCCGCTGGCAGTTCCCCGAAGGGCTGGTGGCGGCTGCGCCTCAGCAGCCAGCCTCCCTCCCACCCTCCCTGCCTCCCTCTGGTCGGGCACTGCAAGCCACACAGCCACTTGTGTCCCCTGTGTCCCTGGAGGCCGCAGCGCGTTTTGGGTTTTGGAGCGGACGGGCCCCTCTCGGCTTCCGTAGTCCATTCGCCCCCGGAGCCCGCCAGATCCCTGGCTCTAGGAGGCTGCCCAGGCGGTGCTGCCAACTGCCCCCAGGTGCTAGCTAGCGGCAGTGGCAGCGGCCGGCCACGGGGGGAGCACACACACCTGCGGGTGTCCCCGGGCCGCACACACGGACTGCCCCGCGCCTCCGTGGGTTGCAAATGAGCCCTCCGGGAACCCTTGCCTGCCCTAGGGGCTTGTCGGGCGGGGCCGACGCAGGGTGGGTGAGTGGGGGGGGACTGCTGCTGGCACACACCCACTCCTGAAGCCCACTGGGGCGGTCCAAGGGCTATGAGCTCGGAGCTCGGGCACGGGCTGTCCCAGCAGTGCCTCGCGAGGGTGGACCGATATGCTCCCGGACCAAAAGTGTTGTAAAGGCCCAGGGCACGACTCTCCTGCGACCCCCAGCACCTCCTGGGTGCCCGCCACCACCCTTGGGCCGGGATGAGGTGCCACCTTGTGCGTGGAAGCCCCGCCCAGAGGCAAGAAGCACCCAAGGCCCGAGGGCGCGCCCGACCCTGCAGCCCTGCTGCAGCCACAGGGAACGGGATGTCTGAGAGGGCAGCCCCCACTGCCCAAGCCTCCGCTGGCAGTTCCCCGAAGGGCTGGTGGCGGCTGCGCCTCAGCAGCCAGCCTCCCTCCCACCCTCCCTGCCTCCCTCTGGTCGGGCACTGCAAGCCACACAGCCACTTGTGTCCCCTGTGTCCCTGGAGGCCGCAGCGCATTTTGGGTTTTGGAGCGGACGGGCCCCTCTCGGCTTCCGTAGTCCATTTGCCCCGGGAGCCCGCCAGACCCCTGGCTCTAGGAGGCTGCCCAGGCGGTGCTGCCAACTGCCCCCAGGTGCTGGCTAGAGGCAGAGGCCGGCCACGGGGGGAGCACACACACCTGCGGTTGTCCCCGGGCCGCACACCCGGACTGCCCCGGGCCTCCGCGGGTTGCAAATGAGCCCTCTGGGAACCCTTGCCTGCCCTAGGGGCTTGTCAGGCGCGGCCGACGCACAGGGACCGACCCTGCTGCGACCCCCAGCACCTCCTGGGTGCCCGCCACCACCCTTGGGCCGGGATGAGGTGCCACCTTGTGCGTGGAAGCCCCGCCCAGAGGCAAGAAGCACCCAAGGCCCGAGGGCGCGCCCGACCCTGCAGCCCTGCTGCAGCCACAGGGAACGGGATGTCTGAGAGGGCAGCCCCCACTGCCCAAGCCTCCGCTGGCAGTTCCCCGAAGGGCTGGTGGCGGCTGCGCCTCAGCAGCCAGCCTCCCTCCCACCCTCCCTGCCTCCCTCTGGTCGGGCACTGCAAGCCACACAGCCACTTGTGTCCCCTGTGTCCCTGGAGGCCGCAGCGCGTTTTGGGTTTTGGAGCGGACGGGCCCCTCTCGGCTTCCGTAGTCCATTTGCCCCCGGAGCCCGCCAGACCCCTGGCTCTAGGAGGCTGCCCAGGCGGTGCTGCCAACTGCCCCCAGGTGCTAGCTAGCGGCAGTGGCAGCGGCCGGCCACGGGGGGAGCACACACACCTGCGGGTGTCCCCGGGCCGCACACACGGACTGCCCCGCGCCTCCGTGGGTTGCAAATGAGCCCTCCGGGAACCCTTGCCTGCCCTAGGGGCTTGTCGGGCGGGGCCGACGCAGGGTGGGTGAGTGGGGGGGGACTGCTGCTGGCACACACCCACTCCTGAAGCCCACTGGGGCGGTCCAAGGGCTATGAGCTCGGAGCTCGGGCACGGGCTGTCCCAGCAGGGCCTCCCGAGGGTGGACTGATATGCTCCTGGACCAAAAGTGTTGTAAAGGCCCAGGGCACGACCCTGCTGCGACCCCCAGCACCTCCTGGGTGCCCGCCACCACCCTTGGGCCGGGATGAGGTGCCACCTTGTGCGTGGAAGCCCCGCCCAGAGGCAAGAAGCCCCCAAGGCCCGAGGGCGCGCCCGACCCTGCAGCCCTGCTGCAGCCACAGGGAACGGGATGTCTGAGAGGGCAGCCCCCACTGCCCAAGCCTCCGCTGGCAGTTCCCCGAAGGGCTGGTGGCGGCTGCGCCTCAGCAGCCAGCCTCCCTCCCACCCTCCCTGCCTCCCTCTGGTCGGGCACTGCAAGCCACACAGCCACTTGTGTCCCCTGTGTCCCTGGAGGCCGCAGCGCGTTTTGGGTTTTGGAGCGGACGGGCCCCTCTCGGCTTCCGTAGTCCATTTGCCCCCGGAGCCCGCCAGACCCCTGGCTCTAGGAGGCTGCCCAGGCGGTGCTGCCAACTGCCCCCAGGTGCTAGCTAGCGGCAGTGGCAGCGGCCGGCCACGGGGGGAGCACACACACCTGCGGGTGTCCCCGGGCCGCACACACGGACTGCCCCGCGCCTCCGTGGGTTGCAAATGAGCCCTCCGGGAACCCTTGCCTGCCCTAGGGGCTTGTCGGGCGGGGCCGACGCAGGGTGGGTGAGTGGGGGGGGACTGCTGCTGGCACACACCCACTCCTGAAGCCCACTGGGGCGGTCCAAGGGCTATGAGCTCGGAGCTCGGGCACGGGCTGTCCCAGCAGGGCCTCGCGAGGGTGGACCGATATGCTCCCGGACCAAAAGTGTTGTAAAGGCCCAGGGCACGACCCTGCTGCGACCCCCAGCACCTCCTGGGTGCCCGCCACCACCCTTGGGCCGGGATGAGGTGCCACCTTGTGCGTGGAAGCCCCGCCCAGAGGCAAGAAGCCCCCAAGGCCCGAGGGCGCGCCCGACCCTGCAGCCCTGCTGCAGCCACAGGGAACGGGATGTCTGAGAGGGCAGCCCCCACTGCCCAAGCCTCCGCTGGCAGTTCCCCGAAGGGCTGGTGGCGGCTGCGCCTCAGCAGCCAGCCTCCCTCCCACCCTCCCTGCCTCCCTCTGGTCGGGCACTGTAAGCCACACAGCCACTTGTGTCCCCTGTGTCCCTGGAGGCCGCAGCGCGTTTTGGGTTTTGGAGCGGACGGGCCCCTCTCGGCTTCCGTAGTCCATTTGCCCCCGGAGCCCGCCAGACCCCTGGCTCTAGGAGGCTGCCCAGGCGGTGCTGCCAACTGCCCCCAGGTGCTAGCTAGCGGCAGTGGCAGCGACCGGTCACGGGGGGAGCACACACACCTGCGGGTGTCCCCGGGCCGCACACACGGACTGCCCCGCGCCTCTGTGGGTTGCAAATGAGCCCTCCGGGAACCCTTGCCTGCCCTAGGGGCTTGTCGGGCGGGGCCGACGCAGGGTGGGTGAGTGGGGGGGGACTGCTGCTGGCACACACCCACTCCTGAAGCCCACTGGGGCGGTCCAAGGGCTATGAGCTCGGAGCTCGGGCACGGGCTGTCCCAGCAGGGCCTCGCGAGGGTGGACCGATATGCTCCCGGACCAAAAGTGTTGTAAAGGCCCAGGGCACGACTCTCCTGCGACCCCCAGCACCTCCTGGGTGCCCGCCACCACCCTTGGGCCGGGATGAGGTGCCACCTTGTGCGTGGAAGCCCCGCCCAGAGGCAAGAAGCCCCCAAGGCCCGAGGGCGCGCCCGACCCTGCAGCCCTGCTGCAGCCACAGGGAACGGGATGTCTGAGAGGGCAGCCCCCACTGCCCAAGCCTCCGCTGGCAGTTCCCCGAAGGGCTGGTGGCGGCTGCGCCTCAGCAGCCAGCCTCCCTCCCACCCTCCCTGCCTCCCTCTGGTCGGGCACTGCAAGCCACACAGCCACTTGTGTCCCTGTGTCCCTGGAGGCCGCAGCGTGTTTTGGGTTTTGGAGCGGACGGGCCCCTCTCGGCTTCCGTAGTCCATTTGCCCCCGGAGCCCGCCAGACCCCTGGCTCTAGGAGGCTGCCCAGGCGGTGCTGCCAACTGCCCCCAGGTGCTAGCTAGCGGCAGTGGCAGCGGCCGGCCACGGGGGGAGCACACACACCTGCGGTTGTCCCCGGGCCGCACACACGGACTGCCCCGCGCCTCCGTGGGTTGCAAATGAGCCCTCCGGGAACCCTTGCCTGCCCTAGGGGCTTGTCGGGCGGGGCCGACACAGGGTTGGTGAGTGTGGGGGGACTGCTGCTGGCACACACCCACTCCTGAAGCCCACTGGGGCGGTCCAAGGGCTATGAGCTCGGAGCTCGGGCACGGGCTGTCCCAGCAGGGCCTCGCGAGGGTGGACCGATATGCTCCCGGACCAAAAGTGTTGTAAAGGCCCAGGGCACGACCCTGCTGCGACCCCCAGCACCTCCTGGGTGCCCTCCACCACCCTTGGGCCGGGATGAGGTGCCACCTTGTGCGTGGAAGCCCCGCCCAGAGGCAAGAAGCCCCCAAGGCCCGAGGGCGCGCCCGACCCTGCAGCCCTGCTGCAGCCACAGGGAACGGGATGTCTGAGAGGGCAGCCCCCACTGCCCAAGCCTCCGCTGGCAGTTCCCCGAAGGGCTGGTGGCGGCTGCGCCTCAGCAGCCAGCCTCCCTCCCACCCTCCCTGCCTCCCTCTGGTCGGGCACTGCAAGCCACACAGCCACTTGTGTCCCCTGTGTCCCTGGAGGCCGCAGCGCGTTTTGGGTTTTGGAGCGGACGGGCCCCTCTCGGCTTCCGTAGTCCATTTGCCCCCGGAGCCCGCCAGACCCCTGGCTCTAGGAGGCTGCCCAGGCGGTGCTGCCAACTGCCCCCAGGTGCTAGCTAGCGGCAGTGGCAGCGGCCGGCCACGGGGGCAGCACACACACCTGCGGGTGTCCCCGGGCCGCACACACGGACTGCCCCGCGCCTCCGTGGGTTGCAAATGAGCCCTCCGGGAACCCTTGCCTGCCCTAGAGGCTTGTCGGGCGGGGCCGACGCAGGGTGGGTGAGTGGGGGGGGACTGCTGCTGGCACACACCCACTCCTGAAGCCCACTGGGGCGGTCCAAGGGCTATGAGCTCGGAGCTCGGGCACGGGCTGTCCCAGCAGGGCCTCGCGAGGGTGGACCGATATGCTCCCGGACCAAAAGTGTTGCAAAGGCCCAGGGCACGACCCCGCTGCGACCCCCAGCACCTCCTGGGTGCCCGCCACCACCCTTGGGCCGGGATGAGGTGCCACCTTGTGCGTGGAAGCCCCGCCCAGAGGCAAGAAGCCCCCAAGGCCCGAGGGCGCGCCCGACCCTGCAGCCCTGCTGCAGCCACAGGGAACGGGATGTCTGAGAGGGCAGCCCCCACTGCCCAAGCCTCCGCTGGCAGTTCCCCGAAGGGCTGGTGGCGGCTGCGCCTCAGCAGCCAGCCTCCCTCCCACCCTCCCTGCCTCCCTCTGGTCGGGCACTGCAAGCCACACAGCCACTTGTGTCCCCTGTGTCCCTGGAGGCCGCAGCGCGTTTTGGGTTTTGGAGCGGACGGGCCCCTCTCGGCTTCCGTAGTCCATTTGCCCCCGGAGCCCGCCAGACCCCTGGCTCTAGGAGGCTGCCCAGGCGGTGCTGCCAACTGCCCCCAGGTGCTAGCTAGCGGCAGTGGCAGCGACCGGCCACGGGGGGAGCACACACACCTGCGGGTGTCCCCTGGCCGCACACACGGACTGCCCCGCGCCTCCGTGGGTTGCAAATGAGCCCTCCGGGAACCCTTGCCTGCCCTAGGGGCTTGTCGGGCGGGGCCGACGCAGGGTGGGTGAGTGGGGGGGGACTGCTGCTGGCACACACCCACTCCTGAAGCCCACTGGGGCGGTCCAAGGGCTATGAGCTCGGAGCTCGGGCACGGGCTGTCCCAGCAGGGCCTCGCGAGGGTGGACCGATATGCTCCCGGACCAAAAGTGTTGTAAAGGCCCAGGGCACGACCCTGCTGCGACCCCCAGCACCTCCTGGGTGCCCGCCACCACCCTTGGGCCGGGATGAGGTGCCACCTTGTGCGTGGAAGCCCCGCCCAGAGGCAAGAAGCACCCAAGGCCCGAGGGCGCGCCCGACCCTGCAGCCCTGCTGCAGCCACAGGGAACGGGATGTCTGAGAGGGCAGCCCCCACTGCCCAAGCCTCCGCTGGCAGTTCCCCGAAGGGCTGGTGGCGGCTGCGCCTCAGCAGCCAGCCTCCCTCCCACCCTCCCTGCCTCCCTCTGGTCGGGCACTGCAAGCCACACAGCCACTTGTGTCCCCTGTGTCCCTGGAGGCCGCAGCGCGTTTTGGGTTTTGGAGCGGACGGGCCCCTCTCGGCTTCCGTAGTCCATTTGCCCCCGGAGCCCGCCAGACCCCTGGCTCTAGGAGGCTGCCCAGGCGGTGCTGCCAACTGCCCCCAGGTGCTAGCTAGCGGCAGTGGCAGCGGCCGGCCACGGGGGAAGCACACACACCTGCGGGTGTCCCCGGGCCGCACACACGGACTGCCCCGCGCCTCCGTGGGTTGCAAATGAGCCCTCCGGGAACCCTTGCCTGCCCTAGGGGCTTGTCGGGCGGGGCCGACGCAGGGTGGGTGAGTGGGGGGGGACTGCTGCTGGCACACACCCACTCCTGAAGCCCACTGGGGCGGTCCAAGGGCTATGAGCTCGGAGCTCGGGCACGGGCTGTCCCAGCAGGGCCTCGCGAGGGTGGACCGATATGCTCCCGGACCAAAAGTGTTGTAAAGGCCCAGGGCACGACCCCGCTGCGACCCCCAGCACCTCCTGGGTGCCCGCCACCACCCTTGGGCCGGGATGAGGTGCCACCTTGTGCGTGGAAGCCCCGCCCAGAGGCAAGAAGCCCCCAAGGCCCGAGGGCGCGCCCGACCCTGCAGCCCTGCTGCAGCCACAGGGAACGGGATGTCTGAGAGGGCAGCCCCCACTGCCCAAGCCTCCGCTGGCAGTTCCCCGAAGGGCTGGTGGCGGCTGCGCCTCAGCAGCCAGCCTCCCTCCCACCCTCCCTGCCTCCCTCTGGTCGGGCACTGCAAGCCACACAGCCACTTGTGTCCCCTGTGTCCCTGGAGGCCGCAGCGCGTTTTGGGTTTTGGAGCGGACGGGCCCCTCTCGGCTTCCGTAGTCCATTTGCCCCCGGAGCCCGCCAGACCCCTGGCTCTAGGAGGCTGCCCAGGCGGTGCTGCCAACTGCCCCCAGGTGCTAGCTAGCGGCAGTGGCAGCGGCCGGCCACGGGGGGAGCACACACACCTGCGGGTGTCCCCGGGCCGCACACACGGACTGCCCCGCGCCTCCGTGGGTTGCAAATGAGCCCTCCGGGAACCCTTGCCTGCCCTAGGGGCTTGTCGGGCGGGGCCGACGCAGGGTGGGTGAGTGGGGGGGGACTGCTGCTGGCACACACCCACTCCTGAAGCCCACTGGGGCGGTCCAAGGGCTATGAGCTCGGAGCTCGGGCACGGGCTGTCCCAGCAGGGCCTCCCGAGGGTGGACCGATATGCTCCCGGACCAAAAGTGTTGTAAAGGCCCAGGGCACGACCCTGCTGCGACCCCCAGCACCTCCTGGGTGCCCGCCACCACCCTTGGGCCGGGATGAGATGCCACCTTGTGCGTGGAAGCCCCGCCCAGAGGCAAGAAGCCCCCAAGGCCCGAGGGCGCGCCCGACCCTGCAGCCCTGCTGCAGCCACAGGGAACGGGATGTCTGAGAGGGCAGCCCCCACTGCCCAAGCCTCCGCTGGCAGTTCCCCGAAGGGCTGGTGGCGGCTGCGCCTCAGCAGCCAGCCTCCCTCCCACCCTCCCTGCCTCCCTCTGGTCGGGCACTGCAAGCCACACAGCCACTTGTGTCCCCTGTGTCCCTGGAGGCCGCAGCGCGTTTTGGGTTTTGGAGCGGACGGGCCCCTCTCGGCTTCCGTAGTCCATTTGCCCCCGGAGCCCGCCAGACCCCTGGCTCTAGGAGGCTGCCCAGGCGGTGCTGCCAACTGCCCCCAGGTGCTAGCTAGCGGCAGTGGCAGCGGCCGGCCACGGGGGGAGCACACACACCTGCGGGTGTCCCCGGGCCGCACACACGGACTGCCCCGCGCCTCCGTGGGTTGCAAATGAGCCCTCCGGGAACCCTTGCCTGCCCTAGGGGCTTGTCGGGCGGGGCCGACGCAGGGTGGGTGAGTGGGGGGGGACTGCTGCTGGCACACACCCACTCCTGAAGCCCACTGGGGCGGTCCAAGGGCTATGAGCTCGGAGCTCGGGCACGGGCTGTCCCAGCAGGGCCTCGCGAGGGTGGACCGATATGCTCCCGGACCAAAAGTGTTGTAAAGGCCCAGGGCACGACCCTGCTGCGACCCCCAGCACCTCCTGGGTGCCCGCCACCACCCTTGGGCCGGGATGAGGTGCCACCTTGTGCGTGGAAGCCCCGCCCAGAGGCAAGAAGCCCCCAAGGCCCGAGGGCGCGCCCGACCCTGCAGCCCTGCTGCAGCCACAGGGAACAGGATGTCTGAGAGGGCAGCCCCCACTGCCCAAGCCTCCGCTGGCAGTTCCCCGAAGGGCTGGTGGCGGCTGCGCCTCAGCAGCCAGCCTCCCTCCCACCCTCCCTGCCTCCCTCTGGTCGGGCACTGCAAGCCACACAGCCACTTGTGTCCCCTGTGTCCCTGGAGGCCGCAGCGCGTTTTGGGTTTTGGAGCGGACGGGCCCCTCTCGGCTTCCGTAGTCCATTTGCCCCCGGAGCCCGCCAGACCCCTGGCTCTAGGAGGCTGCCCAGGCGGTGCTGCCAACTGCCCCCAGGTGCTAGCTAGCGGCAGTGGCAGCGGCCGGCCACGGGGGAAGCACACACACCTGCGGGTGTCCCCGGGCCGCACACACGGACTGCCCCGCGCCTCCGTGGGTTGCAAATGAGCCCTCCGGGAACCCTTGCCTGCCCTAGGGGCTTGTCGGGCGGGGCCGACGCAGGGTGGGTGAGTGGGGGGGGACTGCTGCTGGCACACACCCACTCCTGAAGCCCACTGGGGCGGTCCAAGGGCTATGAGCTCGGAGCTCGGGCACGGGCTGTCCCAGCAGGGCCTCGCGAGGGTGGACCGATATGCTCCCGGACCAAAAGTGTTGTAAAGGCCCAGGGCACGACCCCGCTGCGACCCCCAGCACCTCCTGGGTGCCCGCCACCACCCTTGGGCCGGGATGAGGTGCCACCTTGTGCGTGGAAGCCCCGCCCAGAGGCAAGAAGCCCCCAAGGCCCGAGGGCGCGCCCGACCCTGCAGCCCTGCTGCAGCCACAGGGAACGGGATGTCTGAGAGGGCAGCCCCCACTGCCCAAGCCTCCGCTGGCAGTTCCCCGAAGGGCTGGTGGCGGCTGCGCCTCAGCAGCCAGCCTCCCTCCCACCCTCCCTGCCTCCCTCTGGTCGGGCACTGCAAGCCACACAGCCACTTGTGTCCCCTGTGTCCCTGGAGGCCGCAGCGCGTTTTGGGTTTTGGAGCGGACGGGCCCCTCTCGGCTTCCGTAGTCCATTTGCCCCCGGAGCCCGCCAGACCCCTGGCTCTAGGAGGCTGCCCAGGCGGTGCTGCCAACTGCCCCCAGGTGCTAGCTAGCGGCAGTGGCAGCGGCCGGCCACGGGGGGAGCACACACACCTGCGGGTGTCCCCGGGCCGCACACACGGACTGCCCCGCGCCTCCGTGGGTTGCAAATGAGCCCTCCGGGAACCCTTGCCTGCCCTAGGGGCTTGTCGGGCGGGGCCGACGCAGGGTGGGTGAGTGGGGGGGGACTGCTGCTGGCACACACCCACTCCTGAAGCCCACTGGGGCGGTCCAAGGGCTATGAGCTCGGAGCTCGGGCACGGGCTGTCCCAGCAGGGCCTCGCGAGGGTGGACCGATATGCTCCCGGACCAAAAGTGTTGTAAAGGCCCAGGGCACGACCCTGCTGCGACCCCCAGCACCTCCTGGGTGCCCGCCACCACCCTTGGGCC
The DNA here is from genome assembly GCF_033115175.1 of Lepus europaeus. Classification (NCBI taxonomy): domain Eukaryota; kingdom Metazoa; phylum Chordata; class Mammalia; order Lagomorpha; family Leporidae; genus Lepus; species Lepus europaeus. The sequence continues at coordinate 477,012 of NW_026909046.1, forward strand.
GGGATGAGGTGCCACCTTGTGCGTGGAAGCCCCGCCCAGAGGCAAGAAGCCCCCAAGGCCCGAGGGCGCGCCCGACCCTGCAGCCCTGCTGCAGCCACAGGGAACGGGATGTCTGAGAGGGCAGCCCCCACTGCCCAAGCCTCCGCTGGCAGTTCCCCGAAGGGCTGGTGGCGGCTGCGCCTCAGCAGCCAGCCTCCCTCCCACCCTCCCTGCCTCCCTCTGGTCGGGCACTGCAAGCCACACAGCCACTTGTGTCCCCTGTGTCCCTGGAGGCCGCAGCGCGTTTTGGGTTTTGGAGCGGACGGGCCCCTCTCGGCTTCCGTAGTCCATTTGCCCCCGGAGCCCGCCAGACCCCTGGCTCTAGGAGGCTGCCCAGGCGGTGCTGCCAACTGCCCCCAGGTGCTAGCTAGCGGCAGTGGCAGCGGCCGGCCACGGGGGTAGCACACACACCTGCGGGTGTCCCCGGGCCGCACACACGGACTGCCCCGCGCCTCCGTGGGTTGCAAATGAGCCCTCCGGGAACCCTTGCCTGCCCTAGGGGCTTGTCGGGCGGGGCCGACGCAGGGTGGGTGAGTGGGGGGGGACTGCTGCTGGCACACACCCACTCCTGAAGCCCACTGGGGCGGTCCAAGGGCTATGAGCTCGGAGCTCGGGCACGGGCTGTCCCAGCAGGGCCTCGCGAGGGTGGACCGATATGCTCCCGGACCAAAAGTGTTGTAAAGGCCCAGGGCACGACCCCGCTGCGACCCCCAGCACCTCCTGGGTGCCCGCCACCACCCTTGGGCCGGGATGAGGTGCCACCTTGTGCGTGGAAGCCCCGCCCAGAGGCAAGAAGCCCCCAAGGCCCGAGGGCGCGCCCGACCCTGCAGCCCTGCTGCAGCCACAGGGAACGGGATGTCTGAGAGGGCAGCCCCCACTGCCCAAGCCTCCGCTGGCAGTTCCCCGAAGGGCTGGTGGCGGCTGCGCCTCAGCAGCCAGCCTCCCTCCCACCCTCCCTGCCTCCCTCTGGTCGGGCACTGCAAGCCACACAGCCACTTGTGTCCCCTGTGTCCCTGGAGGCCGCAGCGTGTTTTGGGTTTTGGAGCGGACGGGCCCATCTCGGCTTCCGTAGTCCATTTGCCCCCGGAGCCTGCCAGACCCCTGGCTCTAGGAGGCTGCCCAGGCGGTGCTGCCAACTGCCCCCAGGTGCTAGCTAGCGGCAGTGGCAGCGGCCGGCCACGGGGGGAGCACACACACCTGCGGGTGTCCCCGGGCCGCACACACGGACTGCCCCGCGCCTCCGTGGGTTGCAAATGAGCCCTCCGGGAACCCTTGCCTGCCCTAGGGGCTTGTCGGGCGGGGCCGACGCAGGGTGGGTGAGTGGGGGGGGACTGCTGCTGGCACACACCCACTCCTGAAGCCCACTGGGGCGGTCCAAGGGCTATGAGCTCGGAGCTCGGGCACGGGCTGTCCCAGCAGGGCCTCGCGAGGGTGGACCGATATGCTCCCGGACCAAAAGTGTTGTAAAGGCCCAGGGCACGACCCTGCTGCGACCCCCAGCACCTCCTGGGTGCCCGCCACCACCCTTGGGCCGGGATGAGGTGCCACCTTGTGCGTGGAAGCCCCGCCCAGAGGCAAGAAGCCCCCAAGGCCCGAGGGCGCGCCCGACCCTGCAGCCCTGCTGCAGCCACAGGGAACGGGATGTCTGAGAGGGCAGCCCCCACTGCCCAAGCCTCCGCTGGCAGTTCCCCGAAGGGCTGGTGGCGGCTGCGCCTCAGCAGCCAGCCTCTCTCCCACCCTCCCTGCCTCCCTCTTGTCGGGCACTGGAAGCCACACAGCCACTTGTGTCCCCTGTGTCCCTGGAGGCCGCAGCGCGTTTTGGGTTTTGGAGCGGACGGGCCCCTCTCGGCTTCCGTAGTCCATTTGCCCCCGGAGCCCGCCAGACCCCTGGCTCTAGGAGGCTGCCCAGGCGGTGCTGCCAACTGCCCCCAGGTGCTAGCTAGCGGCAGTGGCAGCGGCCGGCCACGGGGGGAGCACACACACCTGCGGGTGTCCCCGGGCCGCACACACGGACTGCCCCGCGCCTCCCTGGGTTGCAAATGAGCCCTCCGGGAACCCTTGCCTGCCCTAGGGGCTTGTCGGGCGGGGCCGACGCAGGGTGGGTGAGTGGGGGGGGACTGCTGCTGGCACACACCCACTCCTGAAGCCCACTGGGGCGGTCCAAGGGCTATGAGCTCGGAGCTCGGGCACGGGCTGTCCCAGCAGGGCCTCGCGAGGGTGGACCGATATGCTCCCGGACCAAAAGTGTTGTAAAGGCCCAGGGCACGACCCTGCTGCGACCCCCAGCACCTCCTGGGTGCCCGCCACCACCCTTGGGCCGGGATGAGGTGCCACCTTGTGCGTGGAAGCCCCGCCCAGAGGCAAGAAGCCCCCAAGGCCCGAGGGCGCGCCCGACCCTGCAGCCCTGCTGCAGCCACAGGGAACGGGATGTCTGAGAGGGCAGCCCCCACTGCCCAAGCCTCCGCTGGCAGTTCCCCGAAGGGCTGGTGGCGGCTGCGCCTCAGCAGCCAGCCTCCCTCCCACCCTCCCTGCCTCCCTCTGGTCGGGCACTGCAAGCCACACAGCCACTTGTGTCCCCTGTGTCCCTGGAGGCCGCAGCGCGTTTTGGGTTTTGGAGCGGACGGGCCCCTCTCGGCTTCCGTAGTCCATTTGCCCCCGGAGCCCGCCAGACCCCTGGCTCTAGGAGGCTGCCCAGGCGGTGCTGCCAACTGCCCCCAGGTGCTAGCTAGCGGCAGTGGCAGCGGCCGGCCACGGGGGGAGCACACACACCTGCGGGTGTCCCCGGGCCGCACACACGGACTGCCCCGCGCCTCCGTGGGTTGCAAATGAGCCCTCCGGGAACCCTTGCCTGCCCTAGGGGCTTGTCGGGCGGGGCCGACGCAGGGTGGGTGAGTGGGGGGGGACTGCTGCTGGCACACACCCACTCCTGAAGCCCACTGGGGCGGTCCAAGGGCTATGAGCTCGGAGCTCGGGCACGGGCTGTCCCAGCAGGGCCTCGCGAGGGTGGACCGATATGCTCCCGGACCAAAAGTGTTGTAAAGGCCCAGGGCACGACCCTGCTGCGACCCCCAGCACCTCCTGGGTGCCCGCCACCACCCTTGGGCCGGGATGAGGTGCCACCTTGTGCGTGGAAGCCCCGCCCAGAGGCAAGAAGCCCCCAAGGCCCGAGGGCGCGCCCGACCCTGCAGCCCTGCTGCAGCCACAGGGAACGGGATGTCTGAGAGGGCAGCCCCCACTGCCCAAGCCTCCGCTGGCAGTTCCCCGAAGGGCTGGTGGCGGCTGCGCCTCAGCAGCCAGCCTCCCTCCCACCCTCCCTGCCTCCCTCTGGTCGGGCACTGCAAGCCACACAGCCACTTGTGTCCCCTGTGTCCCTGGAGGCCGCAGCGCGTTTTGGGTTTTGGAGCGGACGGGCCCCTCTCGGCTTCCGTAGTCCATTTGCCCCCGGAGCCCGCCAGACCCCTGGCTCTAGGAGGCTGCCCAGGCGGTGCTGCCAACTGCCCCCAGGTGCTAGCTAGCGGCAGTGGCAGCGGCCGGCCACGGGGGGAGCACACACACCTGCGGGTGTCCCCGGGCCGCACACACGGACTGCCCCGCGCCTCCCTGGGTTGCAAATGAGCCCTCCGGGAACCCTTGCCTGCCCTAGGGGCTTGTCGGGCGGGGCCGACGCAGGGTGGGTGAGTGGGGGGGGACTGCTGCTGGCACACACCCACTCCTGAAGCCCACTGGGGCGGTCCAAGGGCTATGAGCTCGGAGCTCGGGCACGGGCTGTCCCAGCAGGGCCTCGCGAGGGTGGACCGATATGCTCCCGGACCAAAAGTGTTGTAAAGGCCCAGGGCACGACCCTGCTGCGACCCCCAGCACCTCCTGGGTGCCCGCCACCACCCTTGGGCCGGGATGAGGTGCCACCTTGTGCGTGGAAGCCCCGCCCAGAGGCAAGAAGCCCCCAAGGCCCGAGGGCGCGCCCGACCCTGCAGCCCTGCTGCAGCCACAGGGAACGGGATGTCTGAGAGGGCAGCCCCCACTGCCCAAGCCTCCGCTGGCAGTTCCCCGAAGGGCTGGTGGCGGCTGCGCCTCAGCAGCCAGCCTCCCTCCCACCCTCCCTGCCTCCCTCTGGTCGGGCACTGCAAGCCACACAGCCACTTGTGTCCCCTGTGTCCCTGGAGGCCGCAGCGCGTTTTGGGTTTTGGAGCGGACGGGCCCCTCTCGGCTTCCGTAGTCCATTTGCCCCCGGAGCCCGCCAGACCCCTGGCTCTAGGAGGCTGCCCAGGCGGTGCTGCCAACTGCCCCCAGGTGCTAGCTAGCGGCAGTGGCAGCGGCCGGCCACGGGGGGAGCACACACACCTGCGGGTGTCCCCGGGCCGCACACACGGACTGCCCCGCGCCTCCCTGGGTTGCAAATGAGCCCTCCGGGAACCCTTGCCTGCCCTAGGGGCTTGTCGGGCGGGGCCGACGCAGGGTGGGTGAGTGGGGGGGGACTGCTGCTGGCACACACCCACTCCTGAAGCCCACTGGGGCGGTCCAAGGGCTATGAGCTCGGAGCTCGGGCACGGGCTGTCCCAGCAGGGCCTCGCGAGGGTGGACCGATATGCTCCCGGACCAAAAGTGTTGTAAAGGCCCAGGGCACGACCCTGCTGCGACCCCCAGCACCTCCTGGGTGCCCGCCACCACCCTTGGGCCGGGATGAGGTGCCACCTTGTGCGTGGAAGCCCCGCCCAGAGGCAAGAAGCCCCCAAGGCCCGAGGGCGCGCCCGACCCTGCAGCCCTGCTGCAGCCACAGGGAACGGGATGTCTGAGAGGGCAGCCCCCACTGCCCAAGCCTCCGCTGGCAGTTCCCCGAAGGGCTGGTGGCGGCTGCGCCTCAGCAGCCAGCCTCCCTCCCACCCTCCCTGCCTCCCTCTGGTCGGGCACTGCAAGCCACACAGCCACTTGTGTCCCCTGTGTCCCTGGAGGCCGCAGCGCGTTTTGGGGTTTTGGAGCGGACGGGCCCCTCTCGGCTTCCGTAGTCCATTTGCCCCCGGAGCCCGCCAGACCCCTGGCTCTAGGAGGCTGCCCAGGCGGTGCTGCCAACTGCCCCCAGGTGCTAGCTAGCGGCAGTGGCAGCGGCCGGCCACGGGGGGAGCACACACACCTGCGGGTGTCCCCGGGCCGCACACACGGACTGCCCCGCGCCTCCGTGGGTTGCAAATGAGCCCTCCGGGAACCCTTGCCTGCCCTAGGGGCTTGTCGGGCGGGGCCGACGCAGGGTGGGTGAGTGGGGGGGGACTGCTGCTGGCACACACCCACTCCTGAAGCCCACTGGGGCGGTCCAAGGGCTATGAGCTCGGAGCTCGGGCACGGGCTGTCCCAGCAGGGCCTCGCGAGGGTGGACCGATATGCTCCCGGACCAAAAGTGTTGTAAAGGCCCAGGGCACGACCCCGCTGCGACCCCCAGCACCTCCTGGGTGCCCGCCACCACCCTTGGGCCGGGATGAGGTGCCACCTTGTGCGTGGAAGCCCCGCCCAGAGGCAAGAAGCCCCCAAGGCCCGAGGGCGCGCCCGACCCTGCAGCCCTGCTGCAGCCACAGGGAACGGGATGTCTGAGAGGGCAGCCCCCACTGCCCAAGCCTCCGCTGGCAGTTCCCCGAAGGGCTGGTGGCGGCTGCGCCTCAGCAGCCAGCCTCCCTCCCACCCTCCCTGCCTCCCTCTGGTCGGGCACTGCAAGCCACACAGCCACTTGTGTCCCCTGTGTCCCTGGAGGCCGCAGCGCGTTTTGGGTTTTGGAGCGGACGGGCCCCTCTCGGCTTCCGTAGTCCATTTGCCCCCGGAGCCCGCCAGACCCCTGGCTCTAGGAGGCTGCCCAGGCGGTGCTGCCAACTGCCCCCAGGTGCTAGCTAGCGGCAGTGGCAGCGGCCGGCCACGGGGGGAGCACACACACCTGCGGGTGTCCCCGGGCCGCACACACGGACTGCCCCGCGCCTCCGTGGGTTGCAAATGAGCCCTCCGGGAACCCTTGCCTGCCCTAGGGGCTTGTCGGGCGGGGCCGACGCAGGGTGGGTGAGTGGGGGGGGACTGCTGCTGGCACACACCCACTCCTGAAGCCCACTGGGGCGGTCCAAGGGCTATGAGCTCGGAGCTCGGGCACGGGCTGTCCCAGCAGGGCCTCGCGAGGGTGGACCGATATGCTCCCGGACCAAAAGTGTTGTAAAGGCCCAGGGCACGACCCTGCTGCGACCCCCAGCACCTCCTGGGTGCCCGCCACCACCCTTGGGCCGGGATGAGGTGCCACCTTGTGCGTGGAAGCCCCGCCCAGAGGCAAGAAGCCCCCAAGGCCCGAGGGCGCGCCCGACCCTGCAGCCCTGCTGCAGCCACAGGGAACGGGATGTCTGAGAGGGCAGCCCCCACTGCCCAAGCCTCCGCTGGCAGTTCCCCGAAGGGCTGGTGGCGGCTGCGCCTCAGCAGCCAGCCTCCCTCCCACCCTCCCTGCCTCCCTCTGGTCGGGCACTGCAAGCCACACAGCCACTTGTGTCCCCTGTGTCCCTGGAGGCCGCAGCGCGTTTTGGGTTTTGGAGCCGGACGGGCCCCTCTCGGCTTCCGTAGTCCATTTGCCCCCGGAGCCCGCCAGATCCCTGGCTCTAGGAGGCTGCCCAGGCGGTGCTGCCAACTGCCCCCAGGTGCTAGCTAGCGGCAGTGGCAGCGGCCGGCCACGGGGGGAGCACACACACCTGCGGGTGTCCCCGGGCCGCACACACGGACTGCCCCGCGCCTCCGTGGGTTGCAAATGAGCCCTCCGGGAACCCTTGCCTGCCCTAGGGGCTTGTCGGGCGGGGCCGACGCAGGGTGGGGTGAGTGGGGGGGGGGACTGCTGCTGGCACACACCCACTCCTGAAGCCCACTGGGGCAGTCCAAGGGCTATGAGCTCGGAGCTCGGGCACGGGCTGTCCCAGCAGGGCCTCGCGAGGGTGGACCGATATGCTCCCGGACCAAAAGTGTTGTAAAGGCCCAGGGCACGACCCTGCTGCGACCCCCAGCACCTCCTGGGTGCCCGCCACCCACCCTTGGGCCGGGATGAGGTGCCACCCTTGTGCGTGGAAGCCCCGCCCAGAGGCAAGAAGCCCCCAAGGCCGAGGGCGCGCCCGACCCTGCAGCCCTGCTGCAGCCACAGGGAACGGGATGTCTGAGAGGGCAGCCCCCACTGCCCAAGCCTCCGCTGGCAGTTCCCCGAAGGGCTGGTGGCGGCTGCGCCTCAGCAGCCAGCCTCCCTCCCACCCTCCCTGCCTCCCTCTGGTCGGGCACTGCAAGCCACACAGCCACTTGTGTCCCCTGTGTCCCTGGAGGCCGCAGCGCGTTTTGGGTTTTGGAGCGGACGGGCCCCTCTCGGCTTCCGTAGTCCATTTGCCCCCGGAGCCCGCCAGACCCCTGGCTCTAGGAGGCTGCCCAGGCGGTGCTGCCAACTGCCCCCAGGTGCTAGCTAGCGGCAGTGGCAGCGGCCGGCCACGGGGGGAGCACAACACACCTGCGGGTGTCCCCGGGCCGCACACACGGACTGCCCCGCGCCTCCGTGGGTTGCAAATGAGCCCTCCGGGAACCCTTGCCTGCCCTAGGGGCTTGTCGGGCGGGGCCGACGCAGGGTGGGTGAGTGGGGGGGGACTGCTGCTGGCACACACCCACTCCTGAAGCCCACTGGGGCGGTCCAAGGGCTATTGAGCTCGGAGCTCGGGCACGGGCTGTCCCAGCAGGGCCTCGCGAGGGTTGGACCGATATGCTCCCGGACCAAAAGTGTTGTAAAGGGCCCAGGGCACGACCCCGCTGCGACCCCCCAGCACCTCCTGGGTGCCCGCCACCACCCTTGGGCCGGGATGAGGTGCCACCTTGTGCGTGGAAGCCCCGCCCAGAGGCAAGAAGCCCCCAAGGCCCGAGGGCGCGCCCGACCCTGCAGCCCTGCTGCAGCCACAGGGAACGGGATGTCTGAGAGGGCAGCCCCCACTGCCCAAGCCTCCGCTGGCAGTTCCCCGAAGGGCTGGTGGCGGCTGCGCCTCAGCAGCCAGCCTCCCTCCCACCCTCCCTGCCTCCCTCTGGTCGGGCACTGCAAGCCACACAGCCACTTGTGTCCCCTGTGTCCCTGGAGGCCGCAGCGTGTTTTGGGTTTTGGAGCGGACGGGCCCCCTCTCGGCTTCCGTAGTCCATTTGCCCCCGGAGCCCGCCAGACCCCTGGCTCTAGGAGGCTGCCCAGGCGGTGCTGCCAACTGCCCCCCAGGTGCTAGCTAGCGGCAGTGGCAGCGGCCGGCCACGGGGAAGCACACACACCTGCGGGTGTCCCCGGGCCGCACACACGGACTGCCCCGCGCCTCCGTGGGTTGCAAATGAGCCCTCCGGGAACCCTTGCCTGCCCTAGGGGCTTGTCGGGCGGGGCCGACGCAGGGTGGGTGAGTGGGGGGGGACTGCTGCTGGCACACACCCACTCCTGAAGCCCACTGGGGCGGTCCAAGGGCTATGAGCTCGGAGCTCGGGCACGGGCTGTCCCAGCAGGGCCTCGCGAGGGTGGACCGATATGCTCCCGACCAAAAGTGTTGTAAAGGCCCAGGGCACGACCCCGCTGCGACCCCCAGCCACCTCCTGGGTGCCCGCCACCACCCTTGGGCCGGGATGAGGTGCCACCTTGTGCGTGGAAGCCCCCGCCCAGAGGCAAGAAGCCCCCAAGGCCCGAGGGCGCGCCCGACCCTGCAGCCCTGCTGCAGCCACAGGGAACGGGATGTCTGAGAGGGCAGCCCCCACTGCCCAAGCCTCCGCTGGCAGTTCCCCGAAGGGCTGGTGGCGGCTGCGCCTCAGCAGCCAGCCTCCTCCCACCCTCCCTGCCTCCCTCTGGTCGGGCACTGCAAGCCACACAGCCACTTGTGTCCCCTGTGTCCCTGGAGGCCGCAGCGCGTTTTGGGTTTTGGAGCGGACGGGCCCCTCTCGGCTTCCGTAGTCCATTTGCCCCCGGAGCCCGCCAGACCCCTGGCTCTAGGAGGCTGCCCAGGCGGTGCTGCCAACTGCCCCCAGGTGCTAGCTAGCGGCAGTGGCAGCGGCCGGCCACGGGGGGAGCACACACACCTGCGGGTGTCCCCGGGCCGCACACACGGACTGCCCCGCGCCTCCGTGGGTTGCAAATGAGCCCTCCGGGAACCCTTGCCTGCCCTAGGGGCTTGTCGGGCGGGGCCGACGCAGGGTGGGTGAGTGGGGGGGGACTGCTGCTGGCACACACCCACTCCTGAAGCCCACTGGGGCGGTCCAAGGGCTATGAGCTCGGAGCTCGGGCACGGGCTGTCCCAGCAGGGCCTCGCGAGGGTGGACCGATATGCTCCCGGACCAAAAGTGTTGTAAAGGCCCAGGGCACGACCCTGCTGCGACCCCCCAGCACCTCCTGGGTGCCCGCCACCACCCTTGGGCCGGGATGAGGTGCCACCTTGTGCGTGGAAGCCCCGCCCAGAGGCAAGAAAGCCCCCAAGGCCCGAGGGCGCGCCCGACCCTGCAGCCCTGCTGCAGCCACAGGGAACGGGATGTCTGAGAGGGCAGCCCCCACTGCCCAAGCCTCCGCTGGCAGTTCCCCGAAGGGCTGGTGGCGGCTGCGCCTCAGCAGCCAGCCTCTCTCCCACCCTCCCTGCCTCCCTCTTGTCGGGCACTGGAAGCCACACAGCCACTTGTGTCCCCTGTGTCCCTGGAGGCCGCAGCGCGTTTTGGGTTTTGGAGCGGACGGGCCCCTCTCGGCTTCCGTAGTCCATTTGCCCCCGGAGCCGCCCAGACCCCTGGCTCTAGGAGGCTGCCCAGGCGGTGCTGCCAACTGCCCCAGGTGCTAGCTAGCGGCAAGTGGCAGCGGCCGGCCACGGGGGGGAGCACACACACCTGCGGGTGTCCCCGGGCCGCACACACGGACTGCCCCGCGCCTCCCTGGGTGCAAATGAGCCCTCCGGGAACCCTTGCCTGCCCTAGGGGCTTGTCCGGGCGGGGCCGACGCAGGGTGGGTGAGTGGGGGGGGACTGCTGCTGGCACACACCCACTCCTGAAGCCCACTGGGGCGGTCCAAGGGCTATGAGCTCGGAGCTCGGGCACGGGCTGTCCCAGCAGGGCCTCGCGAGGGTGGACCGATATGCTCCCGGACCAAAAGTGTTGTAAAGGCCCAGGGCACGACCCTGCTGCGACCCCCAGCACCTCCTGGGTGCCCGCCACCACCCTTGGGCCGGGATGAGGTGCCACCTTGTGCGTGGAAGCCCCGCCCAGAGGCAAGAAGCCCCCAAGGCCCGAGGGCGCGCCCGACCCTGCAGCCCTGCTGCAGCCACAGGGAACGGGATGTCTGAGAGGGCAGCCCCCACTGCCCAAGCCTCCGCTGGCAGTTCCCCGAAGGGCTGGTGGCGGCTGCGCCTCAGCAGCCAGCCTCCCTCCCACCCTCCCTGCCTCCCTCTGGTCGGGCACTGCAAGCCACACAGCCACATTGTGTCCCCTGTGTCCCTGGAGGCCGCAGCGCGTTTTGGGTTTTGGAGCGGACGGGCCCCTCTCGGCTTCCGTAGTCCATTTGCCCCCGGAGCCCGCCAGACCCCTGGCTCTAGGAGGCTGCCCAGGCGGTGCTGCCAACTGCCCCCAGGTGCTAGCTAGCGGCAGTGGCAGCGGCCGGCCACGGGGGGAGCACACACACCTGCGGGTGTCCCCGGGCCGCACACACGGACTGCCCCGCGCCTCCGTGGGTTGCAAATGAGCCCTCCGGGAACCCTTGCCTGCCCTAGGGGCTTGTCGGGCGGGGCCGACGCAGGGTGGGTGAGTGGGGGGGGACTGCTGCTGGCACACACCCACTCCTGAAGCCCACTGGGGCGGTCCAAGGGCTATGAGCTCGGAGCTCGGGCACGGGCTGTCCCAGCAGGGCCTCGCGAGGGTGGACCGATATGCTCCCGGACCAAAAGTGTTGTAAAGGCCCAGGGCACGACCCTGCTGCGACCCCCAGCACCTCCTGGGTGCCCGCCACCACCCTTGGGCCGGGATGAGGTGCCACCTTGTGCGTGGAAGCCCCGCCCAGAGGCAAGAAGCCCCCAAGGCCCGAGGGCGCGCCCGACCCTGCAGCCCTGCTGCAGCCACAGGGAACGGGATGTCTGAGAGGGCAGCCCCCACTGCCCAAGCCTCCGCTGGCAGTTCCCCGAAGGGCTGGTGGCGGCTGCGCCTCAGCAGCCAGCCTCCCTCCCACCCTCCCTGCCTCCCTCTGGTCGGGCACTGCAAGCCACACAGCCACTTGTGTCCCCTGTGTCCCTGGAGGCCGCAGCGCGTTTTGGGTTTTGGAGCGGACGGGCCCCTCTCGGCTTCCGTAGTCCATTTGCCCCCGGAGCCCGCCAGACCCCTGGCTCTAGGAGGCTGCCCAGGCGGTGCTGCCAACTGCCCCCAGGTGCTAGCTAGCGGCAGTGGCAGCGGCCGGCCACGGGGGGAGCACACACACCTGCGGGTGTCCCCGGGCCGCACACACGGACTGCCCCGCGCCTCCCTGGGTTGCAAATGAGCCCTCCGGGAACCCTTGCCTGCCCTAGGGGCTTGTCGGGCGGGGCCGACGCAGGGTGGGTGAGTGGGGGGGGACTGCTGCTGGCACACACCCCACTCCTGAAGCCCACTGGGGCGGTCCAAGGGCTATGAGCTCGGAGCTCGGGCACGGGCTGTCCCAGCAGGGCCTCGCGAGGGTGGACCGATATGCTCCCGGACCAAAAGTGTTGTAAAGGCCCAGGGCACGACCCTGCTGCGACCCCCAGCACCTCCTGGGTGCCCGCCACCACCCTTGGGCCGGGATGAGGTGCCACCTTGTGCGTGGAAGCCCCGCCCAGAGGCAAGAAGCCCCCAAGGCCCGAGGGCGCGCCCGACCCTGCAGCCCTGCTGCAGCCACAGGGAACGGGATGTCTGAGAGGGCAGCCCCCACTGCCCAAGCCTCCGCTGGCAGTTCCCCGAAGGGCTGGTGGCGGCTGCGCCTCAGCAGCCCAGCCTCCCTCCCACCCTCCCTGCCTCCCTCTGGTCGGGCACTGCAAGCCACACAGCCACTTGTGTCCCCTGTGTCCCTGGAGGCCGCAGCGCGTTTTGGGTTTTGGAGCGGACGGGCCCCTCTCGGCTTCCGTAGTCCATTTGCCCCCGGAGCCCGCCAGACCCCTGGCTCTAGGAGGCTGCCCAGGCGGTGCTGCCAACTGCCCCCCAGGTGCTAGCTAGCGGCAGTGGCAGCGGCCGGCCACGGGGGGAGCACACACACCTGCGGGTGTCCCCGGGCCGCACACACGGACTGCCCCGCGCCTCCCTGGGTTGCAAATGAGCCCTCCGGGAACCCTTGCCTGCCCTAGGGGCTTGTCGGGCGGGGCCGACGCAGGGTGGGTGAGTGGGGGGGGGACTGCTGCTGGCACACACCCACTCCTGAAGCCCACTGGGGCGGTCCAAGGGCTATGAGCTCGGAGCTCGGGCACGGGCTGTCCCAGCAGGGCCTCGCGAGGGTGGACCGATATGCTCCCGGACCAAAAGTGTTGTAAAGGCCCAGGGCACGACCCTGCTGCGACCCCCAGCACCTCCTGGGTGCCCGCCACCACCCTTGGGCCGGGATGAGGTGCCACCTTGTGCGTAGAAGCCCCCGCCCAGAGGCAAGAAGCCCCCAAGGCCCGAGGGCGCGCCCGACCCTGCAGCCCTGCTGCAGCCACAGGGAACGGGATGTCTGAGAGGGCAGCCCCCACTGCCCAAGCCTCCGCTGGCAGTTCCCCGAAGGGCTGGTGGCGGCTGCGCCTCAGCAGCCAGCCTCCCTCCACCCTCCCTGCCTCCCTCTGGTCGGGCACTGCAAGCCACACAGCCACTTGTGTCCCCTGTGTCCCTGGAGGCCGCAGCGCGTTTTGGGTTTTGGAGCGGACGGGCCCCTCTCGGCTTCCGTAGTCCATTTGCCCCCGGAGCCCGCCAGATCCCTGGCTCTAGGAGGCTGCCCAGGCGGTGCTGCCAACTGCCCCCAGGTGCTAGCTAGCGGCAGTGGCAGCGGCCGGCCACGGGGGGAGCACACACACCTGCGGGTGTCCCCGGGCCGCACACACGGACTGCCCCGCGCCTCCGTGGGTTGCAAAATGAGCCCTCCGGGAACCCTTGCCTGCCCTAGGGGCTTGTCGGGCGGGGGCCGACGCAGGGTGGGTGAGTGGGGGGGGACTGCTGCTGGCACACACCCACTCCTGAAGCCCACTGGGGCGGTCCAAGGGCTATGAGCTCGGAGCTCGGGCACGGGCTGTCCCAGCAGGGCCTCGCGAGGGTGGACCGATATGCTCCCGGACCAAAAGTGTTGTAAAGGCCCAGGGCACGACCCTGCTGCGACCCCCAGCACCTCCTGGGTGCCCGCCACCACCCTTGGGCCGGGATGAGGTGCCACCTTGTGCGTGGAAGCCCCGCCCAGAGGCAAGAAGCCCCCAAGGCCCGAGGGCGCGCCCGACCCTGCAGCCCTGCTGCAGCCACAGGGAACGGGATGTCTGAGAGGGCAGCCCCCACTGCCCAAGCCTCCGCTGGCAGTTCCCCGAAGGGCTGGTGGCGGCTGCGCCTCAGCAGCCAGCCTCCCTCCCACCCTCCCTGCCTCCCTCTGGTCGGGCACTGCAAGCCACACAGCCACTTGTGTCCCCTGTGTCCCTGGAGGCCGCAGCGCGTTTTGGGTTTTGGAGCGGACGGGCCCCTCTCGGCTTCCGTAGTCCATTTGCCCCCGGAGCCCGCCAGACCCCTGGCTCTAGGAGGCTGCCCAGGCGGTGCTGCCAACTGCCCCCCAGGTGCTAGCTAGCGGCAGTGGCAGCGGCCGGCCACGGGGGGAGCACACACACCTGCGGGTGTCCCCGGGCCGCACACACGGACTGCCCCGCGCCTCCGTGGGTTGCAAATGAGCCCTCCGGGAACCCTTGCCTGCCCTAGGGGCTTGTCGGGCGGGGGCCGACGCAGGGTGGGTGAGTGGGGGGGGACTGCTGCTGGCACACACCCACTCCTGAAGCCCACTGGGGCGGTCCAAGGGCTATGAGCTCGGAGCTCGGGCACGGGCTGTCCCAGCAGGGCCTCGCGAGGGTGGACCGATATGCTCCCGGACCAAAAGTGTTGTAAAGGCCCAGGGCACGACCCTGCTGCGACCCCCAGCACCTCCTGGGTGCCCGCCACCACCCTTGGGCCGGGATGAGGTGCCACCTTGTGCGTGGAAGCCCCGCCCAGAGGCAAGAAGCCCCCAAGGCCCGAGGGCGCGCCCGACCCTGCAGCCCTGCTGCAGCCACAGGGAACGGGATGTCTGAGAGGGCAGCCCCCACTGCCCAAGCCTCCGCTGGCAGTTCCCCGAAGGGCTGGTGGCGGCTGCGCCTCAGCAGCCAGCCTCCCTCCCACCCTCCCTGCCTCCCTCTGGTCGGGCACTGCAAGCCACACAGCCACTTGTGTCCCCTGTGTCCCCTGGAGGCCGCAGCGCGTTTTGGGTTTTGGAGCGGACGGGCCCCTCTCGGCTTCCGTAGTCCATTTGCCCCCGGAGCCGCCAGATCCCTGGCTCTAGGAGGCTGCCCAGGCGGTGCTGCCAACTGCCCCCAGGTGCTAGCTAGCGGCAGTGGCAGCGGCCGGCCACGGGGGGAGCACACACACCTGCGGGTGTCCCCGGGCCGCACACACGGACTGCCCCGCGCCTCCGTGGGTTGCAAATGAGCCCTCCGGGAACCCTTGCCTGCCCTAGGGGGCTTGTCGGGCGGGGCCGACGCAGGGTGGGTGAGTGGGGGGGGACTGCTGCTGGCACACACCCACTCCTGAAGCCCACTGGGGCAGTCCAAGGGCTATGAGCTCGGAGCTCGGGGCACGGGCTGTCCCAGCAGGGCCTCGCGAGGGTGGACCGATATGCTCCCGGACCAAAAGTGTTGTAAAGGCCCAGGGCACGACCCTGCTGCGACCCCCAGCACCTCCTGGGTGCCCGCCACCACCCTTGGGCCGGGATGATGTGCCACCTTGTGCGTGGAAGCCCCGCCCAGAGGCAAGAAGCCCCCAAGGCCCGAGGGCGCGCCCGACCCTGCAGCCCTGCTGCAGCCACAGGGAACGGGATGTCTGAGAGGGCAGCCCCCCACTGCCCAAGCCTCCGCTGGCAGTTCCCCGAAGGGCTGGTGGCGGCTGCGCCTCAGCAGCCAGCCTCCCTCCCACCCTCCTGCCT